>NW_008751894.1:562321-624970 GCF_000715545.1 Opisthorchis viverrini | reverse complement strand
TCTCTGTCGCACTTGGATTAGAGGAGGTAGTGAGCAACTGCGACGAAAAGCGGGAGCAAAGTCTAAAATTGAAACTGACTTCTGCAAACTCGCATCGTCAAGCTGCTCACGTCTGGTGGACGGAGATTTGTTAAGGGCATGCTACAGAATGAACGTCAAGAAGGATGGTACTGGGCTTAGTCAGTTCATTTTGTTGTCCAATCTCTGTGTTGTGTCCCAACATGGCTACCCTGCAACTTCAAGTTTTCCCCAAAAGAGCCAGAACATACCATTTATCACTTAGGAGAGATTTCGAAAAGTTTCTGCTTCTCAACTTTTACTTTTTTACTTTTTTAATCGAAAAGTCCATACCTAGAAGAGCTGTTAGGGAAAACGAAATTGTAGTAGTGGTTTAAGCTGGTCTGTACTATTTGTATGCGTTCGACACCAGGACAGGTGACTGTGGTATATACATTTGGCATGAGTTTTGGACCTGAAGCCGGTTCGAGCTTCAATTCACTCTGCCAGTGTACCAAGTTATTTGGAAGTCTTTCATCCTGGAAAACTAACTATATCAGATAAACAAGATTCGTTGAGCTAGTTTATGGTTACCTTCTTGGATGTTATAATGTACCAAATGGTTAACACGATCATTCACATGAAATGTGTCCCACCCGGTGGAATGATTGTATCCCTGTGAAAAGCCGCGGACAGGTAGTTCTCAGTGTGATTTTGTATACAACATTTTCTTCGAAATTCTAGTATTTTTTCTTGTATCAGTCACCCAGATCTTCGGTATTTGTCACTGATAATTTAAGGTGGAGTCTGCTTCACTCTCAGGTATACACCACTGGTATATAACATATCGTCTTTGTTTATACCAGGCATGTGAATTAAAAAAAGTAAGATGCATGCAGGATTGCTTACGGGCATCCAAAGTTCGGTGGAATCTGTCAGCAGATCGTCCTAAGGACTCGTCACTCTCACACTAATCTAACTGGATCTTGGATCTGAGAACTCACAATATGCTTGCTGTGTATACCGCTCGAAATTTTGGGCCCATCCAAACCCGCTAATTTAAATCGATCGGTGACCCCGACTCCATCACTGTCTCCAACTTCAGGCTGTAGGACATCCATAAACTTTATGCCTGATATACATACATAAACTACGTACATACGCTTAGGCCCGCTGGTGGCTCTCAATAGGCCTCATAGGCCTTAAGTTGACCGCATTCCCTTTAACGGAATTTCAACAGTGATTTAGTGTACCAATCTGAAGAAGTACTACTGCTTGGTTTTCCACCGGCCTAACTACCTGATCGAATTGGTTGCTTAAAATCATCATAAACAAGAGATCCAGCTGGGTTCCAGGTGAGTCTTTCGCAAAACAAACTTGTATACGACTGAGTGTATTTCGCTAATTTCGTACAATTCGGTTTCAAACAGACTTTGAGGCTGACGGATACTCGGGGACTGTGCCTATTCGATACAAATCAAGAAGGGCAAAACCGGTCATGAGCTGTCGAAGAACTTTCAGACAACTTATGAGTAGTGTATTACTTCTAAACTTCGTGACGTGTTCATTTGGCCTAACGAAGCTTGTGTCAGTGGCGAAACTTTGCCGGTTAAAATCTATGGAATTTTTTTACCAACGACAGCGGCGTTTTGTTTTTCCTGGGAATTTTGTCAATCAGGTTATTGTGTGATGATGAGTTGCCTATATTTCACCAACAGCACGTGTTTGCTTTGCGCCGAGCAGTCACACGAACAATCCACATCGCTCAAGCATGAAAAGATTCGTCTTGCGTTGGCGGAGCTCACCAAAGATGGCTCAGCAACATAAGACCAGTGGAGTGAGACTGAACTGGTTCACGACCGGAACATTGTCATTGGCTGTACAGAACAAACAAGTGAACGACCATATTTGGCCATTTGGGCATCCTGTATATATCCGCTGAAGCTCGGTATGTTTTGTCCTGGCAATACAGCCATGTCCCGAGTTCTGTCTTCTTATCGTGTAGTCTGGCGTAGTCCAGGCGTAACCAATAGATGGCCACCCACGATACAACAGATGCGATTAATTTTTCGACGCCGGTTTTTAGTGACAGTGACTGCCTTTTAGGTTCAGGTGAGCTAAAGTTTAGTATATTAGTTTTGTCTCCCTGAATCCTGTATCCCTGTATCCCCTCCGTCTATCTTAAGAGGTGGTGTGTCAGGTTAAATTACAGGCTGTTTTTGTCATATGGCTGTGAGAACTGACCTCTGAGTAGCGGAACTAAGACGTTTTCATTTATTCGGTAGTTGTCTCGAATCCATAGCTTGCGTAAGCTGACGTCAGCAAATCCTCAGCCATTCAATCAAAAAATGGATGTCCGCTTGTGCAACGTGAAAATAATCAACACCAAAATCTGCAGTAGTCTGGTCATATATTGCGCATGCCGACGAGAATGCTGTTTTTGTTGGTCGATCCAAAGTAACAAGAGTGGAGAGGTGGCTTAACCCTGACCTACTAGAGGGAAGTAAAACAGATTACGGAGTCTGTCTGGTCATATATTGCGCATGCCGACGAGAATGCTGTTTTTGTTGCCCAATCCAGAGTAACAAGAGTGGAGGGGTGGCTTAAACCTGACCTACAAGAGGGAAGTAAAAGAGATTACGAGAGGTTTGAATGCTGTTGGTGCTACTCGCTTTCCCAGCACGGGTCCGCACGATCCCCAGGTGGAGCCGCTGCGAGATGTAGATGTGCGCTAATCGATTTTGATGGCGTTCTTGTTGTCGCTTTCCGTGCAGGGTATCTGAATGAATGTCTAGATGATCACGATAGCCATGATGATCATGAGTATTTGGAACTCCCGGAATGCCTGCCTCTTGTGTACCATGTTACTTTTTTGGATAACTTGGCGGCTCCTTCAAAGTGGTGCTCGTTACTAGTGGTGCTTGTCACTAGGAGCAAAGTGATGTCCACAGACGCCATTTATTATGATCTTCCGGATAAAAATTTGAAACCCACCATCTTCCACTCGCTTTGCTTAGTAACTGCACATTCCAGCCTCTGACGTGGTAAGCCTCTATAAGCTTATGTTTAGGAAGGAAAACTGGCATGTTCAACAGTTACGATGCCAATCAAATCCGGAACCTTTGCGATCAAGACGCAGGTGTAGAATTCCTAGCCGCAGCTTTAAAACAAAAATCCGAAACCTCTAATGAGGAAGCGTTTGGGCGACAACCCGATTTGTATCTATGATAAGTCTTCTTATGTTTACCAAGTTGGCACAAAATTTGACCATTTATTAAAACTCCCTCTAATGAGGAAGCGTTTGGGCGACAACCCGATTTGTATCTATGATAAGTCTTCTTATGTTTACCAAGTTGGCACAAAATTTGACCATTTTATTAAAACTCAGGGACTATTACTTTCCACAATATCATTCGTTTCCTGAGAATTTTTGTTCTGGAAATTCTCACAATTTCGGAAAAATGAATTAGTCAGCCAAATGATTAACAAAGAAATGTCTAGAGTAGACAGTTAGTTGACTGTATTTTCAAAATGAGCTGAGATTTTTTTCGGTCAGCTCTCACCTTTCAAACAAGCAGCCGTTCGCATTGTTGAAGTATGTGGATGTGATTTCCTATAGCAGAGGCTACTACAGATAAACAAAGAACGTGGTACTTTTCCCAATTTTTATACAAACTGTTTTGATCTACAAAGATGTATAGTGTGTGGAAACACGCTACCATAAGGTAGATGTTGAAGGAAAGCAGAGGTAGACAATTTTCTTCAAACACATCGAACCTCAGTTGCTGTTCATTAGTGCTGTCGATTTTCACTCGTCATATACTGAATTCCAGCCTATATTGGTAAAAACCTATTGCTGTATGTTCACAATCTAGTATTTTCATTTTGAAGAGAGGGTGTACACTAATCTCGAGCTCCATTAAATTGCTCACTTCCGATCGCTTTCGCTTAATTTCCCTTCCGGTGTTTCATCTATCTACGTGGGTACTGAAATCGACTAGCTCCAATTAAGCCTCCCTTGCTGTTGATGAAGCTCTGTAGAGAGCTTTACAATGCTCCTCTTCCTCCATTAGAAAATTTCTCAATTAAATATCACCAACTGAAATTTGCTATTAGAGACCGTAAATCTCTTAGTCAATAGATGTCTACACTTATACAAAATTCCCATCTGTGACAGAAGTCACACTTTTGGCAACCAAATATTCAGATTCATTCCACATTCACATTAATCAGGTGTAAACATACAACCTTTCGTACACGTCATTTTATGGTCAAACTCTACTAAAAGGGATATCAAGCTTGGTGAAAAGTTATCATATCAATTTGTAGTCAGTTTGTAGCCACCTTTTTCCCCTTGCCTAGATTGTCAGTGTACAATCAACTGATAGAAGGAATCCTTGAAATAGGTTGCACACGGTAACCAAAACTTCGGATTACATTTTATTCCACTAAGTTTTTGACTGTAACAAATTCTATACTCGTGTTTAGTTTAGCTTACGACAAGTGGTCTAGTAAGTTGAACTCTGAAGAATGCACCGTCGCTGTTTCGTTCGCACTTCCGACATGTTATTTCCGCTGAGTTTCTCCTCAGCATTATTCAGGTAAGCTTGCCAAGTTCACGGTCTTTTAACTGTGTCACATTTACATTAAGATGACGTCGACACCACATCGACTGAGTGACTAGTATCGACATGTATGAGAAAGGGGCCTGGTATATTCGTGCGCACCATAACTCTATCAGATTGGTTTGCTAAGCTGTACCATCATCTCGGCGGACAGCTAAAAGGCCACACATCAGCATTCACACTGTCGACCCCGACTATTCAGAGTAAGTGACTCTAGATTCTTCCGTACAGATTAGGCTGAGTCGGTGGCTAAGGCGTATGAAGCCGGTTAGGTTGTTGATCTAATGTGTCAAGGAACGCATGATCTAAGAGTGTCAACATTTCGGGGTGGGCGGGCCTCCAAGCTGCAATGATTCTGAGGGCTACACTGACCAGCACTCAGTCTATAAAAGTCTAAGCATGTCAGAAAGTAGGGCTTAAAGCAGCCCTATGAAAAGCAGAGTGTCCCTGTACTGAACCTAATGTTACAACCGGGCGGCATGGGAGAGAATTCATACGATCCAGTGCGTGGAAGTGCGAAGACCAACGTGTGAAAACCAGTTGGTTATTCATATTCGTGGAAGCAGAAAGGTTGTCTTTCTCCGAAGGAGGACGAATGGGAAAAAAGTTGGCCCTAAATCCAAGTACTCAGGTTGCCCAGGGCTAGACGGTTACCGAAAGCTCATTAGTTCATAGGGTCGCAATTCTTTTCAAAAGAAAATGTCAGTTGATTCCAAAGAAGCACTTGCTGTGCATTACTTCGTGAGCGCTTGGATAAACCAGGCACCCAATAATCGGTGCGACAGACCACTGAGACATTAGAATTCAGGAATGTTGCTCACGGAAGTAAAACGAGCAGGATCCATCAATAGGGAATTTCGGTAAAAAGGAAAAAAAGCATTATGGAAGAAAACCGTTCAAGGATTCAGCAAAATCAGAAGGGAACACTGAAATCAAGTTTACAAATGGAGTACCAGGAACACAATAAATCATTGGCAGGCAAAGAAGGAATAGAAATGACCCAAAAGGGCACCAGGTACAACTCAGTCAGTAAGGAATCTACGAGGATGTGCTTGCGCGGGGCAAATTGGAGCCAATATATGCCGAAATGAATGTCGTCGGCAAATTGTCTCACGAGATACGTAAATGAGGCACTAGGCAGGCGTAGCCCCATGGAACGTGAAGTCCAAATATATGAAGATTGCTGCCCGTGGTTAATATATACATATAGATATATATATTCGCAGGAGTGACTTCTCACTGGGTCCGACAGTGCTATGCTATCATTACATTGACATGCTTCGGTTTATGAGCAGCTCCGTAACGGTCCTCAAGGGTGGGTGATCGGATAAGGGACATGCGGTTCCTTGGCAGCAGGTTCTGAATGAGACGGAGAATGACACAGGGAGTTATGCAGATGTAGGCTCACGGATAATTTCCCTTTCGTTGGTGGACCGTTGGAGGACACCATCCGGTTTGAATGAATAGCAGTTCTACGTGGCGTTTGCGCAACTGCAGTCGAGGTCTGAAGCTTGAGAAGAGGGACGATGTGAAAGAAATACAATGAGAGTATTAGCGCGTGGAGAGTGTTAGAAGGCATAAGATACAACGGCGTCAAAAGAAGAAAATCTAAGACGGGATGACAGCAAGCTAAATGGACCCAAGAAAGGTGAATATGGTTGCTGATCTAGAAACCAAGTACTAGTTGGGCCACAGCAGGTGCCCAGTTTTGGGAAGGTAGCTAGCAGGGAGGCTAGCTGTTGGACTTTGAGAACGGGCGGTAGTTTTTGGCTTACCAAAGCATCGTGACATGTCGTCCTTGTTGTGCAAAAAGAAGGGTGACACTAAACAAGTAAAAATCAACAGCTTTCCAGATAATTGTTAAGAATCGTAACTTAACTGAGGTCTACTACGTCGACCCAACAGGAGAGTAAGATTAAGGATCACCAGTCGCCAAGTCACTGCTGTCGACTCCAGAATACGAATGGTGCATGGCAAAAAACAACCATTAAGCGCTATCTGTGACTGCTTGTAATCAGGAAATGATCAGTTGTTAGCATTTTTTGCATGAATGACAAGAGAGAAGAAGGAAATATGCTATGTTAGGAAGATGAAATGGACTACGGGTGGTGTGACCCCACTAATACGAAAGTAGCAACACCTTGCATCTCGGCGTTAGTCATGGGCCTCACACGGTACCCCATGCATAAATGTTTGAGGAAGTGTGCTATGTTAGGAAGATGAAATGGATTACGGGTGGTGCGATCCCACTAATACGAAAGTGGCAACACCTTGCATCTCGACGTTAGTCATGGGCTTCACACGGTGCCCCGTGCATAAATGTTTTCCTGTTAAATGACACAACCGGGACGAGTACAGTCCAGCAGCAACAAACAAAAACAACAGAGTACTTTTATTAATTTCCTGAATTGAAGGCCATGCTCAGAACAACCGGCGATCAGGGAAGCGTCCGTGCTACTGAGGTGGCTGGCGAGTATA
This sequence comes from Opisthorchis viverrini, assembly GCF_000715545.1. Classification (NCBI taxonomy): domain Eukaryota; kingdom Metazoa; phylum Platyhelminthes; class Trematoda; order Opisthorchiida; family Opisthorchiidae; genus Opisthorchis; species Opisthorchis viverrini. The sequence goes on along the minus strand of NW_008751894.1, from coordinate 617,870 downwards.
CGAACGCATCATGGTGCAACGCAACGGGTCGACCCTCTCTGAAGGGCATACCCGTCCACCACACGAAGTTTCCATCCCCCATGCATGCTACCAGATCTGCAGTGTGGAAACCCACCCAAGCAGTCTTAAGTGCGGTTTGTGCATTAATAAATAATTCCAGCTACTAGGTATTTTATCCGGTCCGGGGAAAAGCCAGGCCAGTAAAACAGCTCAATCATTTCGAACAAGCAAACAGCAAACAGCCAATGGAAGAGGCAAGTCGCGGAAGTAAATGAAACATCAACTACTTTTGGGCAATGGGGGAGATGTTCAGAGCAAGTATATTATGACTAAACGAAGAGAAGCATTGGTGTGAACCACTCTGTCTAGTAGAGGCGCACCCGTGTTATGTGTATGTGTGAATGATTGGGCTGTAGGGCCAAACAATTATTTCATTCATAGCGCATCTTCAGACCCACCATTTGATATGTGTGCGCTGCGCCTGTTCAGGGGATGCAGAATGGTTCAGGACAGCGAGGAACTTAGGCTCCAGTTTGGCTAAGGTTAGTTAAATCCAGTCAAAAGCAAAGCTCACATCCGCCACACCTTGAATGAGCGTGTGGATGTTTATAGTCCAGTGTTGGTCTTGACCGCAATCTTTCGGATCTTGTCGGAATGGAAACTTCAGACTCTTCAAACGTTGTGTGTTCTTCAGAAACGCTTTGTTCAGATACCATAAGATCATCTACAAAGGACTCATTAGTATTTGAAACAACAGGATTGCCGTTAACAGACTGACCTCTGGTATTGAACTCAACCTGGTCAATGTGTCTCCGATGGCAAGAGAGATCATCCAAATCGATAATCGTGACCCTTCGTTTGCCAGTTGATGAAAGTACTATTCCTGTAGCAGGTCGTAAATCATTATCCTTGAAAAGTGTAATATCAGCCGTTTTGGCACAATCAAGACTTGTACGCAATGAACGAGATTTAAATAGAAGCGCGGGACTCTTCCCAGTAACGGTATGGACGGCGCTTATGTAGTCCCTTTTAGAAAATTATCAATTCCACGGTCCAATTTCACAAAAGTAGTAGGCTAAAGTGTTCGGACTAAATTTTCAGCACGTCCATTCGACTGGGGATGTCGCGGAGCAGTAAACAGATGTCGACATCCAAGACCCTTCAACCATTCCTCGAGGAATTTTGCAGTGAAGTGTGTGCCGTTGTCAGTGACCAAAACAGTTGGTACACCTTCATGGCTGAATACTTTCCTCAAGGCTTGCTGAGTGAATTCGGCACTTGGAGACCTGGTGAGAAAAACTTCAGGCCAACGCGTCAACAACGACTAAAGTATAGTATTCGCCGAGGAAAGGACCACAGTAGTCAAGAATGGGACCAGGCTTGAAAAACTAGAAATAATTTAGCTGGATACAAAAGCTTAAGGCCGGAGGAAGGAAATGCAGTCAGGTCAGTGGAGACGGGCTTGACGACAATTACTATGGCAAGCGCTAGACATTCTTTGCAATTCAGAGAGCGGCAGATGTAATCACAGGAAGTGAACGTCTGCACGAGAGATAGATAAAGTGGTAGGATTTAGATAAGAACTCTTGGGAGGGTGGTCGTCGAACTTGCGGATTAATGCTAAGGGTTTCAGGCTGGTAAGTGCTAGGACCTAGTACCAGGACAGTCAGGGTGAGTGCGCAAATTAGAAGGGCTTAAGGCCTACTTAAAAATGTGTCTAGTGTAAGCTGAGGCGCGAAAAGCCGCTAAACTCCCTCAATAGGAAGGCGAGAATTGATGGCCTTTCGAAAGCCTACGTGAGATGAGGTAGTACGGATATGCGAGGGGAGCTTGTTCCATAGTTTGGACTACAGGCAAGGGAAAAAGTTTTGTCTAAAGACACTTCGATATGTCGACAGTGGAAGTAAACAACCAGAGTTACGGATATTATAGGGAGTACAGGGAGAAAATTCAGGGTGGCAGTTAGCAATGTGAGCCCGCTGGTAGATTAGGCGATGCAGAAGGCCTAGATTCAAACTGGTGCACCTTACCCATAGTGGATCCAGCCCAAGTGACAAACAGCGAAGACGATACAGTAGTGTGGATGACACCGGAAACAGGGACGTAGTAAACGGGCGATGCACATTCTCAACAGCGGTCCGGCGTGTCTATGAACACCGTGAGGGGAATTGAAGGCTGCGTTCAAGATTGGGTTTTACAAATTGTTTGAAAATGGCAATTAAGCATGATTTATTATGGAAGAAACGGTGAATGTATGCGCAGATCTTGCTAGCTTTAGCCACTCTCTACCTTGCATGTTGGTTGAAGCTAACTTCACAGGAATACCTAAGGCCTAGGTTTCTCGCTTCGGGATGAGTAGGAATCGAGGGTCCATTAAAAGTAAGCGTCCCAGGAGGAATTTGGAATCGATGTGACAGGGCTTGGCATTTGGAAAAGCGAAAGAAAGACAGGAATTGGAAGACCAGAGTGCTAAAGAATCCAGTTCAGACTGAGTGTTAGCAAGAGTAGAAACAGAATCACTGGCCTTAAACGTGTGAGCTATTTTAGTGTCATCAGCGAACAGAAAAGGGGATCCATGGGTGATCGAGTCGGGGACGTTATTAACGTATAGTAAGACGTACAGTAAGAACAGTAGAGGGCCAAGCACACTACCCTGAATAACTCCACTGGTAATGGGGACGGCTGAGGTGGAGAGATCCTTGATTTTGGTGGCCTGGGTTCTCCCAGTGAGGTAAGAAGCGAACCATCGCGGTAGTGGGCCAACAACCCCGTAGAACGTAATTTGATGAGAAGTTCACCGTGGGAACTTATTCGAATGCCTCGCGAATATCAAAATAAATAAGAATAATACACAGTCCGCTAACGTAGGCGGACGAATTATGATTGAAGAAATCAACCTATGTGTTAACTGACCACCGTGCCATAAACCCATACTGCTGAGTGCTAAGGGTTTGGTGGCCAGCAGGTTATCCATGACCTGGGCATTCATAAGGCACTCTAGGGTACGAAGGATTAAGCAGGTATGATTGATGCCACGATAGCTGACTAGAGCAGTTCGTGAACCTGATTTATAGTTTGGGACAACGGTAGAGTGCTTCCACTGACTAGGGACTGTGCCAGTGATAAGGGAGATATTGAAGAGATTAAGGATGAGGGTGGGGACGTCCGGGCCACCAGCTTTTAAGATAAGTGAAGGGATGCCGTCAGTGCCTGGGAAACTGGAGTCTCCAAGGCGGGCGAGAGACGAAGTTACATCAGACAAAGTAACAGAGAGTGTGCAGAGGTTGGGGCTTGTCTCGTTAGCAGATGCGGTCACTTCGTAACCAGGTGGGGGGCAATAAGTAGTTAAAGTCGACGAGGAGGAACATAACAGCTAGCAATGTAGGAGTTTAGGGATTCCACAATGTCAGAAAGAGGCTTCCCGTCAGCGGCCACAATATTTGAAACTATAGATGAATTTGAGATGCAACGCCGGCGAAAGAGGCTCCCCAGCATTTTAGGCTGTAGACAATGGGATATGGCGGTTGATTCCTCGCTCTTTTCAAGGGCGAGTTTGGGCGTGGTAATATTGGTCATAAGTTTGTTGATTTCAATAAGAAGCGAGAGATCATGGGTTTCAAGGAAAAGCCTTTGATGCTCCCCAAGTTTGTGGCGTATAACGCGTAATCGTGTGGCTGGATGGCGACCAGGAACATAGGAAGCTCGTGTGGGAGAGAGCCACTTCTCTGTGATGCAAATGAAGGTCGGACGAGCTGTAGTGGAGATAGCTTGGATGCACAGCAGTTTAAGTAAGAGAGAGCGGGTGTTGGTTGGAACGACAGAAAGATTGCTAGCGGGATCGGGGGAGGTGGGTAATGTGGCTAGCAAGAATTTGACAAGCCCAGGGAGGTCAGTATTGAATGGAGTAAAGACAGGGGAATCGGGGATTCTCGAATTGTTGGGCGAGGTGGGACTAGGTAAAGATACGCGGAAATTATATGCTGGGACGCACCGTTATGGGTACCGAGGCAGCGTTTGGGTGGCAGTGCAGGCAGCGGAGCTCCATGGACAAAAGAAACAGGCTGGGTCGGGCAATCGTTTGCAATAATGCAATCGACATGAACAGGAGATGGTACCGTGTGTGGCAGCTCAACAGAAACAGTGGGATTTAAGTCACGCGGGATGGAAGGACAGGTGAAGTGTTTAAGAAACAGGGAATGGGAGGGAAATGCAGAGGCACTGAGAGGGCGGATGGACCTGTTTTGTAGAGCCTTCAGCATCGAATCAGAGGGGGTGGAGGGAACGGGTAACCAAACTAGGCTGATTGGAGGAGATGGAATAAGAGATTTATGGTGAGAAATGCAAGAAAAAAAGAGGGAACAGGGCGCAGTGAGGAAGTTAGTGGTATAGTCAAATTCTTTGGGAGGAGTGAGCTCCGTTGAGGATGAGCAGTAAGGGGGAATGGAATAGTAAGTCGAGATACAGTTAAAGTTCGTAGAGGTGGAGCTTCACGTGGCTTCGGAGGGGATCGGAAGCCGTGTTGGAGTACGTGGTTGCTGAAAAGGGATCCCGAGCATTTAGTACGGGGGTTTCCAGGGTAGCGGAACTTGATAGGGGATAGGATTGCGTAACGGTAGTTGTGGTTTAGAGATCCTGTCGGGGAACTGGTTTGCACGGCTAGAGGGGTAACAGATGTGCTTATGGGGAATTACGGGTTTATTCGGGCTTGTAGAAGAAGGGTGAAGAGCAGGAGCGGGGCACCTCTACAGGAGAAGGGGTTACGGTGCGAGGCTTGTAGAGCAGTTGATCGAGTTCAAGGAGGCGCTTCGGTGGGGAGACACCAAGTGTCATTAGGTCAGGAGGTCTAGAGAGAGAACCTGTTCTATCATTCCCCACCGCAGTCTCATGTGTGGGCTGATTAGTGACCGTATCTCTTAAATCAGAAGTCGATCTTGTTGGCGTGTTGGAGGTCAGGGGTAACACTTGTGGATGCTCTGAGATAGAAGTGGAGGGCCCATGGTCATGAGCGTTGGGTACAGGGCCTGGGTCCAACAGACAGCTTTGTCTAGCATTGTAGCAGTAGTCAGCGCACGTACTGGTGGGTGACGGGGTAAACTGTCTTTTCATTCTAGTACGGGCAGCTTTAATTTGTTGGTAGAGAAGAGTCTGAGCTGTTAGCAGAAGCGCGCTATTTTTCATCCCCCGGACTGTTCCGACTTCCGGAGCCGCCGAGCTGTGCATATGGTGTCCTGCATGCCACATGAATTAAGGATGGCAATTTTGGCATGCTCAAGTGGGATTTGATCAGGTGCATTGAATATAAGACTTGATGCCAGCATTCGATGCGTTGACAAATTTCAGAAGCAATCTTGCCAATACGGAGTGACACTTTTTCTAAGTTCGTTGAATCACATGTTGCGTCCCGATTTATAAGGCATGCAATCGATCATATGGTTCGAAGGGAAGACATTTAGTTTTCCATTTGGCGCACACGTGTTTTGAGATTTTCCAGGTCATTCAGGATTTCAGAACCTACTGGTAGCGGTGAAAACGTGTTGCTGGGTTTAGGAAGCAAAGATATATAATAATAATAATAATAATGTTTATTCCCAACTTGTGGGTGGCATGCCGTCTGGCATGATCATGCGTTTACAGTCAGAATGGGGCATTACTGAGGGATTTGCGGGTAGTGTTGACTGCGCGAAAAGGGAACAATGTCACAAACAGTGGGAGGTACTCGATTAAATAATAATAATAATAATATGTTTCTCTTGCAACTTGTAGTGAACAATAGGCATGAGGTCCGAGTAATTCAGTGACTCAGTTGGCTGCCATGAACTAAAACTGCAAAACCATTGCTGGCCATGAGTGACCTTGGGCGGTTGGGTAAATGGCCGGTGTCCTAACTGTAGTGTGCGTTGTCTGTCAGTTTGATTGATTCATATGTAAGTATTGGTGATGTACAACCTTGCTTACTGGGCTTTGGCTCATGAGCTTTGTTTCTGTTTTCCATCCACAGAAATTGTCGTGAACACCTGCCTTCGGAGAATCACGGTCCCCTGGTGCTTCCATAGCGTGCATATTACAATAACAAGCAAAAGTGGAGGTGGAGATGGGATAATCCGAATTGGGAGAACACGGCAAGTTTAGTCTCAAAAATATGGTGCAATCTGAAAACAAGCAGACTCACTGGTTGCTCTGTTGTTGGGAAGTCAGGTGTAGGGGTTAGGTTTGATGTGGACACAGAGGTGGTTGAATTTGAACGAGTGGTCCAACAGGTTGGAATGAATGTCATGGTGGTCGATTGGGGTCAATGAAACGAGTAGGCAAGAGGGCACGGTTGAGGGGAGGAATGGAACAGTTGCGGGTGTGCTATCAAACTGAGTATGACAGTGCCGTGCCATCATTGGCCTGACATGCTTCAGTTTTTGGACAGCCCCGTGACGGACGTCACATTTGAGATGATTCGTCTTGGGTATGCAGTTCATTGAGCAGCGGTATTCATTTCAGCCTGGTCGAGGAAACAAGCTCGAACGAAGCCGATATGGGGCTGCAGGTTTTCTTGGTCCGTTTGGTGATCCCGGAGTTGTAGATCACAGGCCAGGTGGAGTGGAGATCAGCTAACCAGATCGTCCAACTTCCGAAGTTTAAGGTTTGGGAAGGTGAGGGGATGGGAGGAGATTTGCAAAACATAGTGAGTTTGAGGGGATATGAAATGGGATAATATGCACTTATATACATAGAAAAAAAAACTTGGCGTCTGATGCAACTAGGATGATGACAAGCGATTACATGGAGTAGGGAGCAGAAAGATTTGTACTTAGTAGCTAGCGACCATACAGATGAGAGTCCAGTTGTATAACTCTAGAACAACTGAATAATCTGAGGTTGCTTAAAATACTGTCTTTGCTAGCCTCGAAAGGTGAGGGGGTTGGCAGCTGGATCTACTGGATCTAAGCCGCTGCATTGAACATACTGGAAGGAGAGCTGATGGGGACTCGGGGTCTAGCAACCGCTTCGAGGAGGAAGGCGGGAGCAGTGACATGATAAAAACTTCGGAACAGGTTGAGGAATTATTGATTTGGTGGAATAGAGTTGGGAGAGTTCTAGGGTCGTAGAACCATGGATTGATTTAGGAGAATCACAGTCAGTCCTATATATAGATGTAGGCTGGTAGTACAGATATGGCTGATTAAGCAAGGGACAGTTGCGGAACGTTGGACGGAACGGCTAGGTAGATAAGGAAGAAACAGATCAACGAACTGAGGCCAGCAATGATTACGGAGAACGAAGCAAAATAGATGCACCACGAAAAAATAGCTATAAAGAATAAAAAATGGCTAAACAAATATGGAAGGGCTACAATCCAGGAAACATTTCAGACAGAGATGTTCTGGTTCGGCAATCAGGCTCAGCCCCATGGGACGTGAAATTCCGATATATGAAGCTATAGCACTTGTAAACTGCTCTTTTTCATACTCAGTATCTTCTTTTCTCCCATCATTATCAGTCACATCGCTGTAGAAAAGTTTGTTTTCCTGATATACAACCGCTACCGCCCGGTCGTTGGCTCCAACGTGACTTTGAGACTTTTGCTGAGTGACTGTTGTTGCGGCCGCCGGTTGGCTATATTTAACCGCTGCTAACACTGAACGTGAACAAACATTTCAGCTACAAACACTGGACTAATATATTCACGCTTGTGGTATAATATTTCGATCACCGGAGATCTGGGATAGCAGGAAGATAGAACTCTTCTTGGTGTGGTGTTTCAACGGAATACGGAACTACGGAATCTCCTATTTTGAACTGTGAGTCAATANGTATTTTTCTCTTTGTGACTTTGTATCTGGCTTACATCAGTAATTTGTTCAGTTCACTAGAGACTCCATAGGGCCGTTAACCACTACACATATAGAAATCTTAACATGAAAACTCGAGCTATCTTCGGAAGCCAATGGATTAGAATGACCTGTCGGCCTCTATAGGTTATAACTATGGATGATTAGGCGACTACAGAACGAACTTCCTGACAACAATGGTTCTCAAGTTCCAAGAAAGAATATTCCGGAGCATTCTATATGCACTTCTATGCATTTACTAAACGCGCAGTTTGGCCTAGCATAAGAATCGGTCGATTGCTTTGCAAGAGGATGGAATTTAGTAGGGTTGACAGCTGTTCCTGGATGGGGACCTCGGGACTCAGCTACTCAGCAGTTAATGAGGTTGGCTCCAACGTGACTTTGAGACTTTTGCTGAGTGACTGTTGTTGTGACCGCCGGTTGGCTATATTTAACCGCTGCTAACACTAAACGTGAACAAACATTTCAGCTACAAACACTGGACTAATATATTCACGCTTGTAGAATAATATTTCGATCACCGGAGATCTGGGATAGCAGGAAGATAGAACTCTTCTTGGTGTGGTGTTTCAACGGAATACGGAACTACGGAATCTCCTATTTTGAACTGTGAGTCAATATTTACTTGTATTTTTCCCTTTGTGACTTTGTATCTGGCTTACATCAGTAATTTGTTCAGTTCACTAGAGATTACATAAGGCCGTTAACCACTACATAATTGGTGAGCCCGAAAAATTTTTGCTGTCTTCTATTTTTCTTCCTAGCACAGAACTCCCATATCTCTCACGCATACGCTTAGTCCAGTTATTTTTTCCCAAACATGTCTAACAAAGACGGACTCAACACAGTTGGTTGAAAACTCCGTTCACGTAAAACTGCCAGCTTTTGGAGTCAGTAACCCTAGAGTATGGTTTATCCAACTGGAATGTTACTTCCATTTCCGCCGAATTACGTCGCAGCACACCATATTTTCTTACGTGGTTTCTCAACTCCCGACCGAGGTTGCCGCGGAGGTTATTGACCTGATTGATCCTATGCCGGCATCAAATCCCTATATCACACTACAAGCAGCAATTATTAAACGAACAGCCATCTCGGACGAAGCGAATCTGCAAAAATTGCTTGCAGGGGTCGAACTGGGCGATCGCACACCTTTGAAACTGCTACGGTACATGAAAACTTTGCATGCGGAAGTCTTCTGACGACGCAATTTTAAAGCAGTTGTGGCTGCAGTGTCTCCCCTTGAGCATTCGCCAAATTCTGGCTACCCAGCCAGATGTCCCTCTGTCGTCACCCGGTGAGACGGCAGATAAGATCCCCGAATGCATCGCCGGACGTTTGATGGCCTCAACCTAACAACAACCCATTCAGCTTAACGAAAACCCTGTTATGGCACGCCTCGATCGAATGCAGGCGCAAATCGATCAACTGGTGGCCACGGTAAACAAGGTAGTCACCACAGCGGCGCGGACTAACACGTCACGCAAGTCCCGTTCGGTTTCACGTAAACCAACCTCTTCATCTCGGGATTCCAACCGATTTTGCTATTACCATACAAAATTCAAAGACAAGGCGCAACGTTGCACACCTCCATGTGCGTACGTCTCCCATGACCAGGGAAACTCACTGGCCAGTCAGTAGTGGCGACAGCTGCCACTGGCCAGTCACCTAGTCGCCTTTACTACGTTACGGATAGAACCACCGGATTGCGGTTCCTCGTCGACACCGGTGCAGAACTTAGCGTTATTCCCGCCGGAAACTCGAGACGCTACATTCGTAACCCGTTAACGACACTACAGGCGGCTAACGGCACGCGCATAGCTACCTTCGGTCATAAGTCACTGACGCTTGACCTGGGTCTTCGCCGTTCATTCCCCTGGATCTTCACTGTGGCCGACGTACACGTCCCAATCATCGGTGCGGACTTCCTGACCAACTTCTCGTTGGCCGTCGATATCAAGCGGCAAAAGCTTCTGGATTCTTTAACGTCGCTTTCCGTTCCATCAGTCCAGGTCGACGCTTCGTCATACCCACTCGGTATTCACGTCGCCCTTACCTCAAACACTACGGTTTTCGACGATTTGATCAAAAAAGCTTCCAAGCTTGCTTAAGCCCTCATATTCGGTCTCGAGTGTGCCACATCAAGTCGAGCACCACATAACGACCACCGGTCCTCCAGTTCACTCTCGTCCGCGACGACTACACCCTGAGAAGCTGCGAATCGCCAAAGCTGAGTTTGACCACATGCTGCAACTCGGAATCATCCGGCCTTCAAACTCATGTTGGGCCCCTCCTCTTCATTTGGTCCCCAAGAAATCCACTGGTGTTTGGCGACTGTGCGGTGATTTCCGAGCACTCAATTGTCGTACAGTACATGACCGCTACCCAATACCACATATCCACAAATTTGCACTACAATTACAGGGCAAGACTGCGTTCTCCAAAATCGACTTAGTCCGAGCGTATTACCGTATACCGGTTGCCACTAACGACATTCCCAAAACGGCGATTACTTCACACTTTGTTCTGTTCGAATTCACACGCATGCCATTTGGCCTTCGGAACGCCGTTCAAACGTTCCAACGCTTCATAGACCAGGTACTGCGTGGTCTAGACCACGTTTTCGCTTACATTGACGACGTGTTGGTGGCAAGCAAAACGATCGAAGAACACAAATTACACTTACAAGCCGTCTTCGAACGTTTTCAACAATATGGTATCACTATCAATCCAGATAAGTGTGTTTTCGCAGCAGACCAGCTTGACTTCCTCGGCCATCGTATTAACTCCGAAGGAATCCGGCCGCTGCCAGATAAAACCACTGCTATTTTGGACTACCCCTTACCTGAGTCAATTATGGCTCCAATTCCTGAGGATAGAATATTGACTCATGAAGCACCTTTCGCAGCGACTGGTATTGATTATTTCGGACCTTTGTTGGTAAAGCGAGGTCATGGGGTTGAAAAACTTACGGATGTATTTTTACTTGCTTGACAATACGTGCTGTGCATATTAAGATGGCCTGTTCTCTCGAAACGGACTCATTGTGGTGCGCCGTTTCCAGGTTTACTGCTCGGCGAGGATATCCAATTCGTATTTCCCTTTATAATGGCACTAATTTCCGTGGTGCTGAAGCTGAGCTCAGACAGAGCCTACTTCGGATGAACCAGGAGAGTGTGTCTAAAGCTCTTATACAACGGGGATGTGATTGGATTTGAGGCAGTTTGGTAACACTGTGTTTCAGAATTTTAATTATCAATGCCCATCTCGATTTGTGCGGCCACCCAAACATGAAGAAATGTCAGGCAGCTAAAGGACAATTGGTTCATCTAAAATAACAAGCACGAACATAGGTAACATGGGACCATTATTCAGCGTTCAAAATGCACATAGCTTGTAGCCTTCTCTCCGGGTTTCAATGAAATATTGTCACCCCCTCAGAGTTTAAATTGCGATGAAACTGACTCAATCGACATACGAAGCGTTTTCATATTGACAACATTTCCGTTTGGAAAATATAATGGCACTGTAGTAAACACTATCGCCTTTTGTTTCCGAAAATTGTTGGAGTGCGAATTGCCGTCAACGTAGTGTGGCAGAAACGGGGAAGTTGGGAACGTTTAACCTAGTAGATAGGTATGAAAGATATTACGAAAAGATTTTGTGCTTTCGGTGCTACTCGTCTTCACAAATAGAAAAAATATGACCTCACTGCGCCTGGTTGGAGATCTAGACCGTCCTGTTGTCAGCTTCCTTCCAGATTGCCTGAAAGTGTCTGTAGGTGCAGGCACCGCGGAATGACTGTGGTAAGCTAACACCAAGCCCGTTCCATGACTAGCTTTATTTTTCTCCAATCAAACTAGTGCTTTCAAATAAACAATTTTTTTGTTGAAAACTGGCGTCATGCTGTCGATGATGAGGTCGATGGCATGCGGCAATTCAAACATGGATGTTACACGCCTGGCCTTGTGGTAGAACTGGCTGTTGCATCACACCGCATGATTATGTCACTTTTAGTTGAACTACTTCATTGCATCCAAGTTAATAGTTCAACAGCCGCTAATGTCATGTTTCTCAAAATGTCTGTTGAATAGCAAGAGGCTCAGTGCACTTTATTCTAGGGAAATTCGGATTGGAAATGGCGTGAATCATAAAAGTTAACATGATAAAATACTTGTATAATTATGTGCATACACTCAAATATCCCAGAGAAAAAGATGCTTCAATACCAGGGTGGATAATGTGTTTTTCGATTGTTTGCCTTCTCTGGGTACATGATCTGAGGACGTTTTGTCCACACAACCGAACTGCGGGCAAATATGCAGGGAAGCATTAGTTGTTACACTTTTCCACTTCAATGCGCAAACATAGTTGGTATTTTCAGGAAAAAGGAACAGATATTTCATTCCGACTCGGGAGAATTTAGTTGATGGTCGAGAAATTTGATTTTTTGAGGTTTGTTTTCGAAATTCGCCCGACGAACCCTGCCAATGGATATATGGTGGAAAGGACTACTCCACTACAAGATGACGGATCCGTGTTTTGTGTTCATACACGACCGTCTTGTTAGCTGCGCCACCCAATGACATTCGTTTAGCTATTTGGAGTCATCTGGAGTTGGTATCATCTTTCGAAAGACAGCAACATCTTCAACGACACCTTGATCAATTCGAGGGATGAGTTTCTCACAGGTGGTTATTTGGGACAATGTTCATCCACCTCCTAAAATCCAAACCTTGTTAGCTTTGGTAGGCACTTGGTTTGACAAATCACCAAATTTGGGGCAAGTTTCAGTGTCTCTTATCCTCATCTTTCCATGCCCAACAACAGCAAAGTAAATAACAAAAATTGTATGGTCATTGCTCTGATGGAAAGCGGTTGAACAGTGCCTTTTCAGGTTTGACGTCGTCAAAATACATGGTTGCACTCAACTGTTAAGTTTATGGGAAAATGAACGGATTCAATATTTCCGAACCCAGATCAAGGGCGAATGACCACAATTAAAGCATAAAGCCACCCCCGGTCACTGTTTGAAAGTTGACGCAACAGAACGGTTTACCCAGTTGATATATAGGTTGGTTTCCACCGGGCTTTGGGCAATTAAGTCAGTACAATTTGTGATTTTACCCAACCAAAATTCACTGGTGCCTGTATGCGAGGTTGTCATCGCAGCCTCCATGTTTCACATTCGGTCGAATATTCATTAAGTTCCTTCTAATGGCACCAGGCTTGCTGCCTCTGTTAGAGATGATGAAACGTGCTTGAAAATTTTTAACATATTGTTTGTCCGAAAAAAGCCCGATTCCTTCTTGATCATTGTTTACGTTCCAAGCCAGTAGAGTGTCAACTGCTTTGTTTCCCTGTGTTTTATTCACAGACAAATATCTCCTCTGGTGTAGCGTAAATGTCGTCGAAAATTTTCCTGATAGTGCTGATACACAAGAACAGCTTATTTTGGAGTGACAGGCGTTCATTCTTTTGTTCAGCTGTAATGCGATCGAATCATGAAGTATGAGTTATTTTGCTGTATATGTGATGTGTTCGGCTTTGCTACGCCTACCAGTATATTTTTACCGGCGAAATACTTTTCAATAACCGCTTTGACTGCGACCTTACATACGTAACACATTAGGATAGTCAAAGGATGGAATCAGTACTCTCAATGCGAAATGATGAATTTCGTGTGGTCTCTGGCTTTGTAGAAATCATGCCCACATCACTCACATTTGAACAGCCGTCTTTTTTCACTTGCTGAAATATTCTGAGGAAGCACTGGCTGAACTCCATTTTAATCCCTATCAAGGCTCATTAGCCTTCCCGGAATTTTATGTCCACGCATCTGTCAAACGGGCGAGCATATTATCAATCCTGCGTCAGTGCACGCTGGACGCAGCTGGATTTTTATGTTTGAAAGTGGAACGTTTTCACGATTGATTGATTTAAACTCGAATGATCTAATCAAATAGTCAAGTTGACAGTAGGTGTCTCGTTTATTGTTAATCCGAAAAATAAGCGTAAACTTATCCAACTGTATTGAACGGAAGCATGACGCGGCAAAATACAGGAAGTTGTGTTTCTCGGTTTTCATTGTAATTTTAGGAGGACATGTTAAGTACATACTACAGTCCTGGACGGAAGATGTCGGTTGTGATTTTGGCACCTAACGAACATTCCACTCTATCCATGTTATACAACAAACAAAATTGAGATATTATTTGATCCCGTCGGAACCAAATTAGCAGAAGTGTTTGGCTTTGTCTGGATAAAATCATCTACTTTTTTTGCCGGCACCCAATCCTTTTTTTTTCAAGTGCATTGTCTCGCTTTTGTGAAGTTCCAGAAATTTGCTTTGACTCTCCTTGCTAAGTTTGGGAGTTAGGGTGGACCACTTAGTTTCCGGCGTCAGAAAACTGCCTCTCATCATCTTTGGCGTGCATTCTTTCGCGTTGGTTGCCATATATTATATAAATGTTTGTGTTTTGTATGCAGACTCAAGCTCTGGCAACAGAATGTGACACGACATCTCACTGAAATGCATTACGACTGGATGATCGACATGGTTGGATACAAAAATGATTTCCTTCTACTTTAACTGCCTGTTTAAACTTTGTGTTCCTGACAGGCGTACTCTGCTAGTGGCTTTGTCGTAGTCACTGTAAAGATGAATCTTCAATTTGTGCATTTGAATAGGTTGAGCCTTACTTTTGAAAAACAGGCGCCGGATTCAGCGTTCGATGTGTAGAAAACTGCTCTACCAGTCTGCATCCGTTTTGTCCGACTTAAATATCCCAAGGACTTGAGAGGTTGGCAACAAGTATTCTCACAAGCATTTCACGCATTTTGGAAACTTGTCATTGTGCTTCCACTGCTTCACAGTGTGCTATAGAATGCTGCTGACTCCGCAACCGGTAGATGGGAAACAAAATGTAATATCTATAGATTCCTATATCACGTACCACGGAACTGTTTCTCAGTAGTATGTATGGTGTATACAATGACGACCTGAAAACAACTGCTGAATTTATCAGTTAAGTTATTGTTACAGCTGCCGATAATCTTGACGCCTTTTGTCTTGCGGGTTTCAATTTGTATCAGTTAATAATTATAACAATTAAAAAAAGTTCGTCGGAATGGGTTTGCCGACTGAGTGGTCTGGTGGTGCTTATAGCGTAACATGGAAAAATTTTGGTTGATGTGGCTGGATACGAGAAATAAACGTAAAGATACTTAACATTCACCAAATTGCGAACAGAAGTACGTAAGTCTCGGGTCTCGTTGACTGCGTCTGAGGAAACTATGGTTGTTGAATGTTTAAATTGTCTACGACTGTTGAAATTAATCTTGGCAAAAAATACTCCTAAGGCTAAGTAGTTGAGAGTGAATGACAACGCTACTGACCACAACTGGTTGCGATGGGTATATTTTGAGCACTAGCGTCCCAACGAATTCAAAATGTGTGCCTTCGTTTTGGGTAGTATACGTAATTGCTGAGTACTGGGGCCGCCAAGCAACTGTATGCTATTATTTGGTTCACGATGCTTCTGACACCATATTTTGAATTCATCTGCCTAGTCAGAATTATGACCACATTTGAAAAAGTTTCCTAGATCAAGCGAGTCTTCTGAACGAATTTTAGCCCGAGGCCACAGTAGTTGTTACTGTTAAAGGAGGTGGAAATATTCCGAAGGATACATGTCAATGAACAGCAGATGTGCAGCAACCTTGTTTCATAAATATCTGCGGGAGAGCATAGCGGTTTAACATACCATTTCCTAAAGACTTCAAAAATATCACCGTATTTTCGACGGTTTGCCAGGGTTTTCTGGATGTCGTCAAACCATGTGCGCCTCAATGTAGATTGCAGTGATGGGTTGGCGACAAGTGTGTTGACTGAAACTGCTGAGATGGCACAAATTGTTGAGGGCGTGGAAGCATTCACCGCGTAAAGACTCCAATGAGGCTGTGACATATAGCGATATAGTGCTTCAACGTGGACCGGAAATGATTGAACTGTTGGCTGGAGCCGAGTGAGATTGGACTACAGAATAATATGTATTAAATTATCCTTGAGTAGAGACTGTGCTGATGGAATGAGCTTCAGGAATGGGTGTTTAGTGCGCCCAAATAGGGTTTCTAAACGCAGGCAAAGAGTCATCGGTTTTATTGTGAAATGTTAGGTTGAGGAAAAGTTTCTGTCCTTCTGGTGGGAACACATGCGACACTACGCTGTTTTCAATCTGGAAGTTTGCGATAAGAAGATGGCTATAATATGCTTTAGAGAAGTTGATTAAGATAGGTTGGGTGCATTTTCCATTCGTCTGCGTTTGTGGGTTCTTAAAGAAGGCCGATACGCTCGACCAAATAAGAAGACAACCTATCCAATTAAATATATTATAAGAAATATTTGAAGGTGGGAACGCTGAGGGGAACATCTTGATTTAAACCAAACGCTTATAATGAAAGTTAAGGAAACGCATAGGGACCGTTTTGAAGAACGTGTAAAGAGAATCGAATATATGAAATGAACTGGGATTGATTCAGTGCCGGGCGGTTTGATAAAAACACAAAATTACAAGCTTAATCCCGATAGATGAATTGGAATTATGCTAGCATAGTGAAATAATTTCTAAAATATAATGTAGCGAAAATGTTGAAGCATCTGTGATGTTCGACAATTAAGAGAATCGTTCTAAAAGGAGCGAATCAAAAGTTCTAGTGTTACGATATGATAAGAGAGAATACAGGAGGCTTGATCATATAAATAAAATGTAGACGGTGCAAAATTCTAAGTCCCGTCTCCAGAGTCGCCGGTGATATACGAGAGCTAATGGAAGCCATGAAAATCTGTGAGCGCTGGCCTATGTAGCAAGTAATATAAGGCTCCGTCAGAGTTTTAAATATTCAAAAAATGCTTTCGTAGAGTGCTAGACGAACCGATCTTTCTTTCAAGATGTATATGGTGTTGCGCCTCTGGAACAGATCACCAATTGTAAATATAAATATTCGAATGATGGGTAGAGTCAAAGCACATGTTATGGCGCAAGGCACATGATGCTGGATTGTTATTGGCTGGTCTTTTTTGATCTCGCATTGCATATGCGGTCATTTGATAGCGAGATAACCTGGCTACGAAGTCTTCATTTTGAAGACGCCTAACAACAGTTCCTGCCCCTCCCGTGTATGGATCTGGACCGCTGTCGTGAATGCCAACTGATCAGTTACAGTCTATTTGACAGTGAAGCTGATCTCTCATGCGCATCTTGTTCACAAATACTAAACATCAACCTTCTCTTGAACGCGTCTTCCTGAACTTTCCTCTATATTCATTGACTGTTGCTCGAGTCCGAGCAGATGTCACAACCGTCTCCACATTTTCGCAACATGTGTGCCTCTTCAAGAGACACAGATTATTTACATGAACAAATCTCACTACTCGCAGGCCTCCTCACCGGTGGTATCACAGTTACACACCCTCACCACTTAAAGTTCGTTCGCATGCCATGGATTTTCATTTACCTCCGCTGGGTCGGCTTTACCAGCGTGTCCACTCGGTAACTACTCTTATGTATTATGCCACTTTCGAAGCTGCATCCCGTTCACTNTTCCAATCCTCGACCACCTTGAATTGTATAGACGTTCTCCCGGCGGTCGATAACGACAAATGGCCGTTGCAATCGACTGTCTAGATTCCGCGACCCCAGTCCAGTCCTTGCAGAATTCTGACGAGCCTTTTACTTGATCTTCGAGCCTATTTAATTGCCGCTTTGTGCCTATTCCTTTCCTGAACTGTGGTCAAGTTTTCCCTAGCTCTCCTTCTTTCTTCCTCTAGCTCCTCCGAGGACAGTGGGTTGTGGCCACAACCGATTTCCTGATCAACCGGAAGACGCTGGTGTCGAACGTACATCAGCATAAACGGGGACTTGCCTGTGTTTGGCTGTATGTGAGCACGATGAGCAAACAACACCATTAGCAATTTCACTTCCCAGTCACCTCCTTTGGCCGCCAGCCACTCCTTGATTGTTTAATTATTACGCTTGGTTAGGCCATTTGTTAGCGAGTGGTATGGTGCGATTCTTTTCCGTCTGATACCCAGCTTCTGCAAGCAATTCCTAAACTCTTCGCTCTTGAAGCAAGGTCCCTGATCGGTTGGGATCATTTTTGGCACCCCATGGTTGGCCACGATGTAATGCAATAACACTCCGCTGGTCGACGTCGCCCATTGATTAGGCACGGTAGGTGTTCTGTCATTATCACGATGTACTGGTTCCCAGTGGTTGTCACCGGAAATGGGCCCATGACTTCAACTGAAAACAACTTGCCGATTTCTGAAATAGGAGTAGGTTCCATGGGATGGGTTGCACCTGCCGTATACCCATTCAATAGTTAGTGAAGCTTGCAGGACACCACATAATTCTTCATCCAACTTCCCAAGGCATTCCATCATGAGTTTCCGTCTCAAGACGCGAAGTATCAATGGCAGCACAACATACGAATCAGTAGCGTTACAGGAAATTATGCCGGCTTCATTCAACAAAAGCCGACCAAAAGTGAATCTAGAACGTTGCTAATTCCTTGTCTCCTTCCGCTGCAACCTTACGTAACACAGAGTCCTGCTGCTAGAGTTGCATCAATCTTCCGGGATGCAGTTCGACGACGAGGCTATTGGCCCCAATCGTGATGTTGGGGGCCTCATGTTCAACCTCTGTGCTAGATAACCGATCAGCCAAGTGGTTCTATTCCCCGGCACGAGCTGGATTGTGAAGTCGTACTCTTGCAAACGAGAAGCCCAACGCGCGAGATTTCGATGAGGATTTCTGGTGGTCCCGATCCACACCAGAAATTGATGGTCGGTTCCGACATAAAATCTTCGTGTAAGCAGATATAGTCTCAACTTATCCAGGGCCCAAACATTCTTTCGCATTGGCCGAGTACTTCTGTTCAGCATTAGTCAGGGGACGTCTGGCATATTCGACAACTCCATTACTCCGCTTTAGGACTGTTCCGATATCGAGATCACTAGCGTCCGTTGCAACAGTAAGCATCTCTCCGACCCTGGGCAGTTGATGATCCCATATCCGCGCATTGGCACGCTCAAAAGCCTCATGTGCTTGCCCGGTTCATTCAAAGTTCTGATTTTGCCCGACCAAGTCATACAGTGGCACAGCGACTGTGTTGAAATCCTTAATAAACCGGCTGTAGTATGCCCCTCGTCCAAGAAAATACCGTAGAGACCACCTGGAATTGGAGACTGCACACTCCTTGATTGTGCCAATTTTTCTGGCAGTGGGCTAACTTCTCCATGACCCAATTTATGCCAGAGCAGTGGCACCGGACTCCAAGAGAGCTGCGACTTGGCTTCATTTATCCCAGGTCAGCATCCCGGATCCGCTTCAATATAACCTTCAATTAAACTACGTGCTCGGTTTCCGCATTACAGTCCGCGTGCACGGCAACATTCTGGGATCCCTTCGTAAAACAAAGCGTCAAACGCCGGAAGGTGAGTGGCGCACCAGACAAACAAAGCGGCATTCTCCTAGATTGATATTTGGTGTCCCCAATAAAGAACACTTTCCACCCGGTCCTCCTCATTGATTAGTAGTTGCCAGTATACGGGTGCAAAGTCGAGCACTGAAAAATATCGAGAAAGACAGAGGGCATCGAAAATCTCTGCAACCGAAGGCACAGCTATGACCTCATTTACGGTCAGTTCATTCAGGCGCCGGAAATCAAGACATAGCCGGTATTTAAAGTTCGCCTTCCTTACAAGCACAACCGGTGGGTTTTACGCACTTTGGCTTTTTCGGTTATGCCCATAGATGGAGAGTCAGCGGACGGGGGCCATGAGGTTGAAAGCGTTCTGACGACAGAGGTATTTCGGACAGAAGCACAACGGATTCTCATCACCCGTGAACAGTACGGAATATTCCTCGAACACGGGCCGTGGTGACGGTGCGTGACAAGACGGAAGTTTTCGACTGGAAAATCTTCAAGTTTGATTGCGCCATACTTTGTGACGAGCTTTCGCTGCTTTAGGACAATCACGAAATCTGTGCCCTCGTTAAAATCCGCCCATAATATTGTCTTTTCTATATCTGGGCTAACCAGAAACGCGCGCTGCACGGAAATGTCGTCTAAGCGTATCTAGTACATTGACAACCCGTCAATCTTCAGCCAATATCTACCCACAGCTCTCACGGCTAGCGCGCACGGTCTGCGGTTAGCCTGGTTCCGTTTCCACCTCAGTGATACTCCCGCTACTGAATCAATCAAACATAACTCCCTCTTCTCGTTTATCTCGTTAACGGTAGCTTATATCAGTGTGCTAATCGCGACCTACCCAGGAAAGAGGAGTACACTAAAATTTTATTAGTTGCAGGTGATCGGGTACGGGGACACTGATTCTTCAATGGCCACGCCTGCCAGGCTTGCCTCCGCGATTCCGTCTTCACGGCTACAGGCTGTTCGGCGAGTCGGTCCACTCTGTTCTGTAGTTCGTCCACTGGTGAACCATCCCTTTTCTTCTGCGTCTACAACGTGACGAGTAGTGCCTCTGGCAGTTCCCCAACCAGACATACGAACTCTTCCACACTCGACTGGCCACTTGTTCATGCCAACCAAAATTGGGCATCAAGCCCTGGCTGTACACATTCGACGTACTGGTCGGAAAGCAACTGGTGGCGCGGTACCTCGGCTGATCCGGAAAAGCACGGTTCAACAATTGCTGCAGGCCGTTGAAGAACACTGTCATGTAACATCTAAGTGCCATTCCCTGGCCATCTTGAACCGCCTCATAGCTTCCCGGCGGTCGGTTGGCGAGTCAAACTCCGTTGCAGGGATTTTCTTTGTGGCGACCCAGTCCATCTTTCGAGGACCTGTTCCGGCTGCATACATGACCGCCTACACCCGACCCGTGAGGAGGGTCTTCAGCGCGACCAACTTAACGCGGTTGGTCTGTAGACTCTACAGCCTACGAAACCTCCAGAAAATGCCAACTGATCAGTTACAGACTATTGGACAGGGAAGCAAAACTCGCATGTGAATCTTGTTCACAAAAACTAAACATCAATTTTCTCCTGAACGCGTCTTCCTGAACTTTCCTCTATATTCATTGACTGTTGCTCAAGTCCGAGAAGATGTCACAACCGACTCCACAAACTTCGCAACAGATCTCCCATTTCAAGAGATGCTACGCGAATCTACAAGAAGTAAACCTGCAACCCGCATGTCCTCATCATAAGTACTATCAACGTTACGCGGGTAGGCAATGGATTTTTATAACTTGCCATGTCAAGGGCAGGTGGATTTACCGTGTCTCGTACCACTTAACGCAAATCATGTAGTTTGATGTCTTCTTTTTTGTTAGGACCGCTCTATATCGTTGGGGTTTTGATAGTCTAAATAATCACACGGAAGCACCTCACACGTGGTATACTCGAGTAGGAAATGCACGCAAAATACAAGCGAAATACACAGTTTTCAATTTCAAGTTGGCTATCACAGGGGATTAACTGTTAAGAATATTTCCTTTAATGGAATTTTTTACCCGTTATTCGAATCCAAAACCGTGTGCTAATGAGTGTACTAAGCATGAGAAAAATAATGCAAGTTCAAGAGTTAATTTGGAAACAACTGTTATACCAAATGACGGATTAACCGGACTTTTTCTAATGCGAAGTATGCCATGCACATACAGGACAGCAAAAACATTACACTGATGAGGGCTCATCAGGTCCAAGAGCAGGCTGAATAAAAGCATACCACAGCAATACTGGCTTTGCCGTAGCAATCAAATGCTATCCAGAAATTTCAGATGCTCGCACGATTTGGCGTTGTAGCTCCCTAGGTTAGCAACAGTTTTGTTGACAGCCCAAATCTTTGTTCAAATTATAACAGAATTTCTTCCGTTAGTACAGCCAGTACACGCTGAAAAATCGAGAAGCCCTGTACGGAGGTTTCACCTTTATTAATTATCATCACCAGCGTGCAATTCGCGGAACTCAGATATTCAAACACAGTACTTTCCAGCCAATGGTTGAATGCGCAATGATTTGGTCACCAGCGGTTGATCTGGAGGGCGATCAATGCTAACCTATTCAGGACATGATGCCACTTATTCTCAAATCACGGAGTCACGTCACATATTGACTAACCTCTCGTCTAAAGGGTTCGCAAAAAGATGTGCTACAAACATTTTTATATTTGATCTTTTGAGTTATTTGCCGGCTGTTGTTTGCTAAGGAGGTTAAGGATTTTCACTGAAAATTTTAACCTGGGGTTGAGGCTGACTTATGCTTAAAACACATAGGCATTGTAGAGTTTTTCATCCCTACCTGAACTCATGCCAACTGCACATCAAACGGTCTCACACAAGGAAACTTCTCGTCGATAGTTCAAATATCAACCATCCGACTGTGTCCGCGTTTACCGAGGCCGTTGCCATTCGATTCCTGATTTTTGAGCAGCAAACGTTTATCCACTACAACCAATTGAACTGACGCTGTTTTTATATTATTGTCTGAAGTTTGTACATATCAAGCTAAATCGACAAAGGCTTAGGCTAGAGCTCACTNCCTGAACACCATGAAGATTGTCCTACGCACGCTTCTGCCCCAATGCAAATGCTTCATATTTAATATGTTTTATCCCGTATATGGTCTGTACGAGCCGGAAGATGAATCATTGGTGACACCTGTAATCCTATATTCCGTTTTGTTCAACAATGCAGTTACAGTCGCCCGGCATTCTATTTCTAATGATGGCTCATAGTTTACCAGCGACTGAAAGTGATTTATCATCATCGACTGAAATCTTCCCTTGACGCCAGACTATTTGCACATTGAAAATTAATTAATGGCTACAGTAGAGAACTATAGAACAACTCGTATTTTTTAAACAGCAGCTTGCTAGAATAAATATCGTATACGTGGAACAAAGACTGATGCAGTGGTTCTCGTCATGGCTCTCCTAGAATGAAATAGAATAAGGAAGTGGTGTCGCAAATGTTTCCATTGACTCAAGTACCTGGTATTCAGGTTATCAGTTAACGCACAGGTAACTTAAAGTATGTGTTCATATCATTTAACAGACCATGGCTTTTCACAGTAGCATTACTTTACTATTCGGTGTGCTTCCCTTGGTAGTCATAGTTTGAAGATACTCAAAACCTCATTTGCACTGAAAGAAACGGATTGTATTCCAATTTCATCCCGAAAACATTGCACGGTGGACAAAACATTTTGTGTTTTGTTTCGGTTTACCATCCATCAGCTGAATTATATTGGTGATCACTTGGAGACCGCTTTCACTTGTGGGACAATGTCTATGGATTAATTAGGGTGTGTATAATGTGCGACGAAGGCGGGCGTACTTTAATTAAGTTGAATTATTGTTGGATGGATCAGTTTTCTGCTTGAAGGTTACCTGAATCTTGATCATATAATTTATGAGGCCACAAGCTATTACTGCGAGCTACACAAAATTAACCCAATGACACTTAACAACACAGTGTCCACACTTAACTCGCGGAACCGAAGGTGCAAAAAACTCCTTGACAGCACACGACCGGTTTCACCCATATTGATGTTCCTTAGGTGGGTAAGCCCCGATTCGCCAAAACGCAATTGAACTGATTTCGATAAATACACTCTTTTGCACTCGACTCAACCCAACCTTGCTGAATGTATTGTTTGTAGTAGTCCGATTCAATAAGTTCTCACCATCATTTGATATACAGGTTTTATTTCCGTCTATCGCTTCTGGGTGCCGTCAGTAATGCAATCTGGTAAATATGAATAAGTGTGGAAAGCAGAAGGAATTACGCGTGGATCCACATACCTTTTTGTGATAATGAAAATTGAACCAAACGTAATTATGAGTTAAAATATTATATTTCTTTTCTGACTTCATAATTAACCTTCGACATCTGGCAAAACGCAGGTTAAATACGGAAAATAACAGCCGTGCTCACTATTTCGAATGCCTCTATAAAAGGTCATGTATTAAATTTGAGAATGTACCCAAGGATTTTATTCATTCCGCACAAAGTGTTCCTTTTCGACATCAACAGGTCTGAAACAGGTAAAGAACATGAATGTCACATGGTATTTGGAGCGATGGTAAGATGTATTATTATATGGATATGCACTTACCTAATTCGGGGTACGCGGTATTTCTTTGCTGTAACAAGCCAAACATCTCGAGTTTAGTACAGTTAAAAAATATTGGTTAAGCTCAAAAGTGTGAGAAGCTTACCTAAAGCCTCTGATAGGTTGCAGTTTTCGTGTTCACAACAGTAATCGCCAGCTTTATTTTCCACACAAATCCCTTTTTCACATTTGTAATCATAATGATTGTCAGCACCGTATTTGATAAACTGGGACAAAAGAAATATTTTTGATGAATGCATGAGTGATGAAATGATTTGGCACATCAATATGAATAAGACATTATTCGCAACTGATACCTTGCAAAATCTGCACCCGTCTTCATAGGTAATTACCCTGTTATTAAGTTCATCCGCACTGTCCCGCTGGCGCACTTAATGCCTGTGTACAATTATACGCCAGTTATAGAACTCACTTCTGTAACACAAAAAGTAAATGTGTTAGTATAGATATTTGCTAGATCATTTACCTCGAAAGGTTTTTGTCGAATCTCCTGGCTAGTACAGGTAAATTTAAAGTCGTGTAAATATTCGATTGACGGCGCATCATGCTTGCATGATGGACCTACTTACCCATTGTTTCATTAACATTGCAAAAATCTGTCTCGCAGAATATACCATCTTTGAATATGCCCGCATTCTCTTCAGTAATACAGTTGTGGCCCTTGGGCTGTCCTCTCAACTAAAATGCATCAGACATGTGAAGATAAATAAAAATAGCATAATAGGATCTTAGGTTGAAAAACGTAACAATCAAAAACTTGCCCAACAATATATGCATCCTTTGGCCAAATATGATTTATATTTGTGGTAAAAAACACACTGAATGCCTGCAAAATAAAGCAGGAAACGTAAAATTTGCGTACCGCAGGACGTCCCAGAGGCGACTGACATCATATACTGAAACGCCACCAGCGCCACTATGACTAAATTGAGGAGAAGCATGCTGCGTGGACACTTGATTTTTGGAAGGTGTGCTTATATAGGCTGCAAACATGCGTAAACCTGTGCGCAAGCAATCATTCAATCTCTCTGAAGAATATTTAATGTGTGATCCACCTCACAAAGTATGCATCCTAAAATAGCAGCTACCATCTTTGGAGCAAATCATTAGTACTATCATCTTCATGTGCTTTTTCGAGGTCGTAATAAACGTTGCTGTTTCGTGTTTGCCATCAATAAACACTTGGCCCGGTGTCGCCTATTAAGTGTCTTTTAGATGCGTTTTCACTGATTGTATAAACGGCCAAAATGAAGAGCTTTTTAAAATTTGTTTAAAATAGTGGTTGTTACCACGGGCCTTCCAGATTCACCAGTAGGGTTGGTATTCGACTCCTCGCGTCGCATCGTACGACGTTATTGCCCAAGTCCATTTGTTTCCAGACCCCGGCAAAAAGTTTCTTCCTAAATGATATCGGTAGATATGTCTTGAAGGCCCCGGTGTCAATCAGTGCCGAAAGCTTCGCTGCTAGCATGGTGCCAACATCTTCCAACGTAATACTGAAAAAGAGATATTCATCAAGTAATTCGTAACGCATAGTCGTTTTGATTTTCCCAGCCTTGATGCTTATACATGTGTTGGGTCTATTAGAGACAGTAAGCAATAAAGGGTGTCAGTTGAAAATGGTCACGGGTAAACATGAGGCTAGTCTTCGGAACAGTTTGGTGACCATCGGTAGATTTATTCCTGGGCAACGTTTTGACACAAAAGGCGGAAGGAGAACCGATCAGCTAAGTCAAGCTAAATCTCTGCTGGGTGTCGGCCGAGGGATTTTGGTGTGTTAGAGTGGTTGAACAGTCTCTATAATGGAAATGTTTTGCATTGTCGCTTGACAGCCCCCAAAGCTGACATAAGCGGACCGATTTCAGAGGGCAAGGCTCCAGGGGACAACCAAGTTTTTTTATGGTGAATGGATATCGGTCCAACTGGACGATGAAGGCAAGCGGCGGTGCGAAATACGAACACGGGAGAATGGCTTCATATGTAGGAATGGAGCTTCCGTCGACCGCATCATCACGGATACAGACAGAGAATACGAGTGTATAACCTCTGCCTTCTATCGCGTGGCGCACCCATCTGAAACTTGAGCAATACTGCTCGGGAAATGAACTATCTGGGATGTTGAGTTGACCCAATTAACCTCTGTTCCTGGTGGCAATTTGAATGCATTTATTATCAATACGACCGTCTAGATTGCAGAGGAACACCTAATATTCACATATTATTACCCCGTTCATCAAACTAATTCCAGCTACTTTTGCTCCATCATTTGTGCGCCCTTTGGCCTCATCCACATTTCTTCGACATAACTTATGAGAGCGAATTAAGTTCAAAATTAGGAGGGAGAAATATCTAACCGGTAGCTCTGTGTTTGGAATCCTGTCTGTTTGATTACCCTAGTCTATATTTGGGCGAACTTTTATCATGTCAGTTCCCGAGTATCCTCCGTGTTGAACGGCAGTTGGGTGTCAAAAGAATTCTACACCTGAAAGGCTCCGTTTTTGATGATACATTCGACAAAAAAATTTTCATAGACGTAGCTAAACGTAATCTAAGCCGGTTGGCTCAATACAGTCTGGTCCCAAATTCAAAACGCCTGGATAATCTAGATTCATGTAATGCAGTGTACAAATACTAATGTTAATAGATGTTCTTCCGGGAGGTACGTAGGTTTTAACTTATTTAGGAGCCTCATAGCTCAAATAACGTCCAGTTTTTTCCTTCCAGTTAGACGACCCTTATTACTGTTCTTGTGATGTATAGTTTATGCGAAGTTATTGGGCCGAAACAGTGAAATAAATTCTAGAAAAATTTGGAGATTAACACGACCGCGGATCCCCGGAAGCCCAGAATTATATTGGGCAATTTCTCATGCATAGACAGCCCGTGAGCAGAATACGACCACAGCCAGTTGGTCAGCTATTACAGGAGCCTTCATCGGTTAACACTGTGTGCCCGATTTAATCCCCTACGAATTTACGCGGATTCCATGTGGACTTGATTTGGCCAGGCCAAGCGAGTCTTAGGAAACAGGCACTGACGGCTGGTGACGTAATCACCCCTAAGAATGTGACCAACTGTTCAACTGTAGCTCAGCCATTACGACCCTCCGATGTATTGCTGACCCAGTCAAATCAGACAGACCCAAATCAATATATTGATTTACGCGTGGCCATCGAAACTGGAACTGTGCCACCGGTCTATCGTATGCACCAGGAAATAGATAGGCCCATTTTCGATGCATACGAAGAAGTCCTTCGACCAAACTGCACTCTCGCTAGCAGGGGATTTATTTGCGGGTTTTGCAAGGACTATTCCAGCCTGTACGTTCATGAGTAGGCACAGAGACATTTTGTCCATTATTACTGCTACAAAATGCAATGACGTGACTGAAATGATGAATAATGCGTCATTTTCCCTTGCTCTCGTTTAGCAATGAAAGCCCCCTGACCTTTCCTAACGAAGGCTACTAGTCTGCCTTCAAAGCTAATCAACCAAAACTATAGTCGCTTGTGAGAGTTTGACGTTTTATGTACATTTGGAAATAAATATATATTTTTTCAGAAGTTCCACTCGAAAAAATTCCAATCGATGTCACAGTCCGTGGCGGAAAAGTCAAAAATTTTCCAGACAATGTTGCTTTCAATTTTGCCTCAATCAGTTGAGAAGAAAATTGTCAAGAAGCTTCTGAGAGTATTCGCAAATGCTTGTAGCTGGCTTCGGAAATCATCGTGTTTGTGCCAAGGGCACCTGGGCTACCTAGTCACACTTGAAAATTGGCTGCAGATGATAAAACGGGATTAAAATAGCCTGGAAATATGTAGAAAAACCTGAAAACGTTCGTCCGCTGAGACTAACCTTGTAATCTTGATTATCCATTCGTGTTTTCTTCCAGCGTTCCAAATTACAGGAACATAGTTTACGGTACCCAGAATATGTTTCTTTGTGAAGTCTCCAAATATGACCGTTCCAAATGATCCGTCTCCAAAACGAATGGGACAATGAAAAACCCTGAAATCTTGTAATTTGAATGCTCAAAAACATTAGCGCGCCTCCGACATTTCAAAAATATTTCAAAATGTTTCAAATGAGCCAACAACGCTGACTTTCTGCAACGACAAAAAGTCCGCATTAATAGTTTGTACGAGGATGATCTCCAAACTTGATGATAATGGTATGAAACTGTTTAGACGATTCATCGACCTTATGAGTGGTTTGGATTTAGCTTGTCGATACTTATCTCCAGTTATATATTTCGAAGAGAGTTTACTTGGAGCTATCTATAATATCCGATAGTTTTAATTATGTGATTTGCTTGCGTTTCATCCAGAGTGGATACTGAAACTTGAATGTTTATCAGTCTATGAAAGAGCCGGAAGCAGACCAAATTCTTCCGCTCAATGTATTGTTTAAGCGTCGCGAAATGTGTCGTTTTGCGGATATACACTTGCATAGTGTGAAACTCAGATAGGTAGAACGATGATTACCAGCGGTCTTTAACGTCCGGAGAAATTTGTTGAACAAATCAACGGGTGAAGGAACACTTGAGCAAACCCGGGTTTTGTGCAAGTGTCATTGGTATAGGATGAAATGATTGTCACACGATTGCTTCCAAAACTAGTAGCTGATAGCCAAATTCATCCTTGTCTTCACAATTGAGCTCGCAATTGTATCGCCCTAAGGAGATGTACCCACCGACGTCTGGTTGCACACTCATTTTGCACAAAGTTCTTGTTCGCCAGTCGATGAAACTGCCTGGTTTTTTATCAACACGACGAATGGTGTGACACGTTGAGAAATATTTGCATACCAACGCTTGCTCCTTTCGTTGAGAAAATGGAGACATTGGCTACTTTGCTCTAAATGTGCGCACAATTTTTCACTTTACAATTTGTCTACAAAAGAATGAATTCTGTTCCCGTTACTACCTCTGATAGGAACCTTGTGACGAGCTTTGTCACAGCAACTGCTGTCAGCGTGAAACGCCAGCGGGAATATCCAACGTCACTGAAAAGAAAACCGTTTTTAACTCACTCCTATTTCGCAGCAGAGCAAAATAACCCAACTCTTTCATTCGCAGCCAATCGAATCGGTCTTCTTCTTACATTCACAATCACGCCTTATGCTGTTGTACTTTAGTTCCTACAGAGAGCATTGCCGAACGCTGTGTTTCAGCGCACATATACATCCCCGTTTTATATATTTACGAGCTGTTTCCAATGGAAGCTCAGAACGCCTAAGCGCCTTTGTGGTGCCCACGCAACAACTTGGGAAATAACGTCTCTCAGCAATCGTATAAAGTGTCAAACGGCTGTTCGGTTAGGAACGTTTCACAGGTCCATTTCCGTAATGTCACGTTTAAAGACACTCACTTTTGGTTTTTTGGATACCGTTGTTTAGTCAAGTGTGTTTACTTCTTTTGCTCCGGTTATTAGGAACATCTATTCGTGTTATTATCTGGAGATGAACCATTAATAGCGGTGGAAAATTATTGTCGCCAAGGGTTCATCTTCCGGCTTGTGATAGATGTTCACTTGATAATAAATCAACTACACGCTGAGTCCTGTAATTCTTATGGTTAATACGGGTTTGCCAGCCATGCTTTTTCCATTATTTTATGTACTCTATGAGAAGCTCGCAAAATCTATCTACCCATCGAGCTCGCAATATCTACCTACCCATTTTTCCGTACAGTGTTTTGCCTTACAAATAGCTGTTTGTCCACATGGGTGAAAATTCATTGGTGCTAGTCAGTAAGGAACAGTAAACCGTCAACTCAGACAAGCTTCCCCACACTTGCTGCATTTTAGCTTGCTGTTATTCCGTACACTCCCAGAGGTCTATAAAATCCTGTACACAGGGACCCCATCGATTGTAACTCCCGCGTTTTGTGTCCATGCTGCGCTTTACAGATTTCGAATGTATCGGTTTATCTGCCTCCGACAGCGCTTTTGGACATCAAAGTTATGAGTGAAACAAAAATTGAAGGTGCAACACATTTTACGTCGACTGGAAATCTCTCCCCCGAAAAATTGACCCTCACACAAATGTCAATTTGATGTCAGCTGGGTTGAGGAAAATCAGTCACTAAAAAAAGTCGATTTGATTGCATTATTCTCTGAAAATTACTCGAAAATTGCCTGGAAGAATTCGCTGAAAGTACACACTTACTTTTGAAAGACGAAGGTAAACTGGCGCCGTGGAATCACATTTTGGGAGACCATATCATCCAGTGGAGTTGCCTGCAGCTCTGGGTGAAACTGTTTGAGCGAAAGGCCAAAGAGACCGTCAGCTGTGTACGGTTGCGCCAATCTGCCCTCTATGGAGTGATCAAACAT
This sequence comes from Opisthorchis viverrini, assembly GCF_000715545.1. Lineage (NCBI taxonomy): Eukaryota > Metazoa > Platyhelminthes > Trematoda > Opisthorchiida > Opisthorchiidae > Opisthorchis > Opisthorchis viverrini. The sequence goes on along the minus strand of NW_008751894.1, from coordinate 587,528 downwards.
TGCGAGACGCGTTTCGTCGTCCATGGATTCGAGGCCGGCGTCTTGCTGGACACGCTCAATGAGGGTGAAGCCTTTCGTGAGTCCTGGGTAGACAACTTGGCTGGCGTAATCCAGGAGCGGTTCGACGTAGGCCTCATAGAGTATTTGGAAGTCCATGCGAGTAATTCGAGAGAAGGTGCATCGGGTCATCCGTAGAATGGAGAATGCCTTCTGGGTCGATTTGCCATGGTGCAGTGCGAAGGACAATTTTGAGCAGACCGAGATGCCCAAATCCTTTTTGCCATCTATCCTCATGATTTCTGGTCCTTACTTACCATGCATAAAAAAGGCATTCGCTGGGTCTCCATATGACATATGGACGCACTTTCCGTCATTCAAAGTTTCTGCCTTAGTTGGTGTGTAGCAGTTCACTTGCAACTGGAGTGAAATAATCATTCGCATGGACCATATGAGCTTCTCTAAATGCGCCTTACGTGATGCGCCTAACCATTTGCAGTTTGTGGATGAGGGCGACCTATGTTTTCTCTCAAAATGTCATGCTTCAACTGCGGCATAGCTGTATTACCGCAGGTGATTTCAAGGAGGCGTGCTTCGTAGCACTACCACCGCTTGTGTTTATTAACTATGTGGATTCAATTCAAACGTAATTCGCACGTTGTATGGCCTACATACGTTCCCTCATCAGTCGATGAACCATCCTGAATGCCGTGTAGGGCTGTATTTTCCAAAAGGTAATCTCACGATGGGACTTTGTTTGATATCAGAGTTAGGCAGATGAAATCTCTTGAAGAAGCACCCACCAAAGTGAAATTAATCGTCTAAGATTGGGGATGTTGATGGGCTGGGAGAAACGTTGCAAGCTACTCTGGTTGGATCGATGTTCCCATTTTTTTCTTAACTAATTGTGATTTTACTTGGGACTCGTACGTCTCGTTTCGTTAATTGATCGTGACAGGTTCTGCGTGGCCCATATCCTTTGCAGTACGGCATAGATGTCCGTGGCTAGACGATACCATGAGCGTGGGCAAAGTGTACGTGAGCTTTGATTCTCAGCTCCAATATGTGACGTGTACAGGGTAAGCCGCGCAGCCCATACGCCGACATACTATCCAAATAAACATATTTCATATTATTAAGACCTAGATTGCCACGAACATGTCAATGATTCAATTTGGTGTCCGATACTCGAAACATCTCCACGTTCTTCTGTGGGTGTCATCCAGTTTGACTTAGTGAGATAGGCCTTACATGTGAGCCCTACTTGAAAATGACCATATCTTTCTGCAATGGAAGAGGATATATGTGGGTCGGGCTTGAAGAAATGATCGCCAGATTCCTGGTGCAGCTGGGAGAGTAGAGGGGCGCTGAAATTTTTGCGCCTGACGTTCACAGTTTGGATATGATATTGATACTCAAAAGTACCTGAACGAGTCCACAGATGCTCAGAAGCCAAAAGCACCGCGTCCAACATGATGGTGGGCAGATTATTGCTAGTGCCGTAAACGGTCGGTCATTCATGATAAGAGATTCCTTCTATGTCATTGGTAATGGAGAAAACCTGCATCTCGAACATGGGCGTTTTTTTTGGAATTTCAAAAAAAAATTCCTGTGGGAATTAAGTTTCGTACGTATATCGGTATAACCCGACAAAATAGAAATCCAGAATTCAGCGAAGAGTTACAACCAGCACGTATGTATTCGAATTGGCGAACATGTACAGCATATGGAATATTAAAACAAGAGAATAATGAATAGAGCAATGAATAGAGCATCGGTCATGTTCATCACATCCGCCACACCTTGAATGAGCGCGCGGGTGTTTATAGTCCAGTGGTGGTCTTGACCGCAATCTTTCGGATCTTCTCGGAATGGAAACTTCAGAGTCTTCACAGGTAGTACGTTCTTCAGATACAGCATTTTGTTCGGATACCACAAGATCATCTACAAAGGACTCATTAGTATTTGAAACAGCAGGAGTGCCGTTAACAGACTGACCTCTGGTATTGAACTCAACCTGGTCAATGTGTCTCCGATGACAAGAGAGATCATCCAAATCGAGAATTGTGACCATTCGTTTGCCATTTGATGAAAGCACTATTCCTGTTGCGGGTCGTAAATCATTACCCTTGAAAAATGTAACATCAGCCGTTTTGGCACAGTCAAGACTTGTACGCAACGAACGAGATTTAAATAGAAGCGCGGGACTCTTCCCAACAACGGAATGGACGACGATCCTGTATTGCATTAGAAAATTATTAATCCCAGGTTCCAATTCCACAAAAGTAGTGGGAGAGAGTGAAATAATAGCAGATTTAAGTGTTTGGACAAAATTTTCAGCAAGTCCATCCGACTGGGGATGTCGCGGAGCAGTAAACGGATGTCGACATCCAAGACCCTTCAACCATCACTGGAGGAATTCTGCAGTGAAGTGTGTGCCGTTGTCAGTGACCAAAACAGTTGGTACACCTTCACAGCTGAATACTTTCCTCAAGGCTTGCTGAGTGAATTCAGCACTTAGAGAAGTAGATAGAAAAACTTCAGGCGCAAACAATCACCTGTAAAACATCTGGTGACACATGGCTAAGAATGTAAATTCGTCGTCACATTTTTGCCCCATCGACAATCGTCTCACTTCGCATAACGATGGGTACTGCTACGTTTAAATGCTGTGCCAAATTCCTTTTTCGCCAGGCGAAGAACGGCCACCCACACCACTCATAGAGTTATGGGATAACGCATGGATGGAGGCGTAAACGCAGGCGTAAAGCTCAACTCAGCATATTCGGAGATGCATGAGAGTAGACTTCATAAACTCATTGTGGTGTACACTGAGAATGACCGACATCCTGGAAGACCGAATCCCTTTGAGTTAGAAAACCAGTTGAAACGAATGTGCACCTCATTATTATGACATTTTGCGATGCGTTTCAAAACTCTACACACTGTCAGGATAACAGCCAGTCAGTTGTCCCGCTGTTTAGGCGAGGTCAAAGCGGCTAAGCGTCCAACTAGTGGCTGAAAAGCTATTGATTAAGGGCCCTGTCTGATTTTCACGACAGCAAGGGACATTGACTAGAAATATCGATTGACCGGTCCCGCACGCCGAAACATTCCTCAGTGGGACAACATTTCACATGTTGACAAACCCCCAAACCAAAAAGAAATCTGGGTGGGTTTGTTTCCCACAGCTGTCTGCCCACATCACTATTTGACACTAGCGTGGCTCAGGCTTGTCGGGTGGTAGCGGAAATACTGATTTGCCTTTCAGGATGGGGATCCTCAGTACGCCTGGTTAGGAAGTCCTCGAGACATGGCTGTCAACCGATGTCAACGGCGCTTCTGCAGTGAGTTACTATCCAGAGTTCCCGTGTGAATGTCTCGAGCTGTGGGCACCTTGGAATGTTTTCAGTAAGTTAGCGCTGCATCATTTCAACGTCGATCTTTATTTTTTTACTCACAACAAGTACTTAAATCGTGGTTGCCCGGCAGGGGAGCATTGCAGTTGAACAATGATATCCGGCTTTCGATGATGATTATGATAAGTATCGATTCGATAGTAGAATCATAGTTTACCATGAATGATATTGGAATAACTCATTACGTTAGGAGCGGTTGATCAAAATTCGAAACAACTACTGGGCGCCAAGGCACATACGTATCCATTTATCGGTCAAACACGCTTTCCTAGATGCATACTCTCGATGTACTCTCAAAAAAATGTTGCCAAAATGGTACAATAAGGAGCCGACGCCAGTTAGTCTATTTACAATTTAACATGGTGCAAGGAACCCTGTCATTCGTAAGTTTCCTTGGGTGAAATGTGATGCTCCACATTCAGTCCTGCACAGCAGGTACTTTAGATTCCTTTCAAAGCGAATGTGGTAGCTGATTTATTCCACCGACGAGATACATGACACAAATGCAGCTAAACACCAGTTTTGCTCGAGCCCCAGTCAGCACTAAATGTACCTTGGTAATTTAGCTTCTTGCAGGACACCCCGAAATCTAGAGCGATGATTGTGAATATGATAACTGAAATTCGTTGCGCAAAAACTCAACTGTAGAACCCTGCTCACCGAAGAATCATGAGCGATCCAGCTGTAATCAAGTCCATAGCACTTACCAGCGCACGTGAACCTTCCATCGATCGTCTACACAACTGTGTGATATCTGGAAATCCAGGTCATCCTATTGGCGAAGGGGCAAAGCCGCCTGCCTATCGACAAACCCTGTCAATATGATATTCAGTTTCAACTAGGTTATCAGCAAACTAACCATTCGTGGCGTAGCGTCAGAGATTTTTCGGATAAATACCCTTAGTCGCACAAACCCCCGGGGCAGCATGCAGTTAGGCGCGCCTCATAACCAGATGGCTTAAAGAGCGTTAAGGCCCAAGCGGTAAGATCGTAAATTTACTGACCGGAAGGTGCGTGGTTCGAACCCGGGCTCCGCTTCTGGACTTCCCCTGTCTAGATTTGGCAACTTAGCATTATCCAAGCCCTCGTGCCTCCGCGTGGCATGGTCTCTAGGCAGTGAAAAAGGGCGTCAGCCGAAATATATTTTTCTTTCAAAGCCAACTTGAATTTAATGGTCAAGTCCGGATCAGGTGAGCGATACCCTCCGTCCAACGTTTGATCCCGTGTGTTTCCCGGCCGAAATGCCGCCAGCTTAGGGGAAGTGGCGATCTGCATACTTCCAGCAGGCACGGCAGGATTTTCTTTTATCGACCCCCTAAGCCCATCTCTCTCGATAGACGTGCGTGCGTGCACACAACAGCGCATCCGGACAACAAATTCACCCATCCTTTGGCCATCTCACAAAGAGTCGTCTTCAGCAAATTCAGGGGGGATGAACGTAGTGTCTGCGACCCCAGCCGCCGAGAATCCTCGTAACCAGTTAACAAACCCCAAATGTATTTGAGACATCTCGAAGACCACTATTAGTGAGAAATTCGACGCAACCGGAAACAACGCTTCGCAATACTGTTGGAATTCTTCGGCTTTTCAGATGCGCCACTGAGTCGAACTGTCATAATTTACTTACGGTAAAGCACAGAGCGATAAAGACGAAAAACATTGTCAACTGAGAATATTGGTTCCTCAAATTTAGATCAGCAGACTTATGAATTAGTTCTGATGTAGCCAACTTTTCCACCAGACTGAACACTTTGAACTGTGCCACATGTCCACTCTGGTGTTTTTGTGTGTCAGCCCTGTTTCACTTGCATTCTGTAAAGTCAGGCGTGAAGATTTACGTGCGGGCCAAATCACGAGATGTAGCCTGCATAGTAAATTCCCCACCCGACAGAAATCAGCATATCACCTTTGATTGCATGTGACCATCAAGGTTAATTTCCAAATGTCAAAGAAAACACCTGAGTTATAATGAGGCGGATTCGTGCATAAAGCGTCTACACGCAATGGCTTTGGTTCACCAATAGAGATTATGCTTATTAGTTGACCAAGAACCAAACGAACATGTGGACTCTTCAAACGTGATGGCGCTAAAAAGTCTTATCTGATGTGATTTTGCTACGACCCCGCAATAGGCAGGTCACTTTGGTCATTTCATAGGATGATCAACAGTGTACTGGAATAACCCCGGGGATTCCGAAGCTCAACTAGAAATGCGGGCTCTAAGTTGAGGCAGGCGAGGTCCGAAGTTGTAAGCTGACATGGGTAAGGTTTCTGGTACCTTTTGCAACAAGCAGACAAATTCCTACTACACTCGGCTTGATAAACACCCAGCTGGCAAAAGTGAGCACGAAACTTATGGGCGCTTGTGTCTTGTTGCAGATCAGATGGCGTTTCGTCTCTCAACTAGAGTTTCCCAACACCGTTCCCCATCATTCCTAGGTAAAGCACCAGTGTGCACTCGGTACTCAAGTACTTTTCCGCAAAATAGCTGGATTTGATGCTTCCGTATAGAAGTACCTGGGGGATAAGACGGAAATAGTCAGATTAATTTAAGGTTTTCGATTATCGGTCGAGAACGGTACAACTGTTTAGTCAGGTTCCAAGACCGATTGAAAATCAAAGTGACTGCTTGAAAAAGACGCTTTACTAATGTTAAAACAGGTTCGACGGTTAGGTTTTATTAACAGTCATGTCTCGGTTGCTAGTTCAAATATTTAATACAACTGAGGATATTCGAAACATAAGTGTTTAATTCTCGAAAGAAGCCATGTGGCGTATTTGATGCCCACTTGTGAGCACTTAACTGTGAGTATTGCGACTCGCCAGGTTCATACGCCTTTTTGATAATTCATCACCTAGCTCACCGGGGTGGAGGGCGTATATATGAATCAGGCGGATGTTGGCACGAAGAAATAAAAAAGTAGAAGTACACTGAAAATCACAGGACCAAGTTCCCGACCAAGAAGATGACCCAATTATGATAGATATATCGGTCTCTATATTCGCTAAATACCTGTCGGTTAAACTTTCCCTTGGGAAGTTTACTGCACATCACTACCAAATAAACTTTTATTTATCAAATATTATGACAATTTTCAATATATATAGTACCGGATACAATAAATCGCTAGGTACAAGTTTGTTTCGTTTCAATGCATTCCATCGTTATCAACCTGAACTACGTTTATGAAGAACAAACGGTTCAGCAAGAAGTCGCTTCAGGGCAATCGCACCTAGCATAGTGCTGAGCGGAAAGAACTACCCAATGGTGGGCCCCAGATAAATTTACAGTGGGTCTCGGAAATCAATAAAACGGGGTGAGGCTAGCCGAATTTCCGACAAAGGCCAATCAGAATTTCCAGACATGGCGAGTGGGATGGACCTGTATGCGGGTTTGGTTCAGTTCCCGTTTGGTGATGATACAGGAAAGTAAGTTGATTGCCAAACTATAGATATCCAATTGATTGTTTAAAAGGGAACAGCAAACGTGTTAATCTCCCCACTCAACGTCTATTTCGCAATGTTGGTGGCGGGAGACCGAACTCGACAGGAACTGCTGGAAACTATGCGGATTCCACCAGAGTTGGGGGAGCCTCACTGCACGACGTGATTGGATCGGTATTCAGCGGCATGTATGTGCGGTCAACAGACGTTGCTGTCACACTGTCTAATAGACAATTTATGCTTTTAAGTATGAAGCACATACGTGGAGAATTCTGGTACACACTGAACCAAGGCTATTCCGCTGAGACAGAACCGGTAAGACGATTGATCCAAATGATGTGCTTTGCTTCAGCTGTTAAACTATGCCGATGCGGAAGCAAGGAGACAGAGTATCAACCATTGGGTTTATGGGACGACAAATTTAAGGATACTGAAGTTTCTTCCGCAAGGTTCGTTCGAAATAAACGGATTACTGACTCTCCCTAACACAGTTTCTTTAGGAAGTATGCATCATCTTCCATGCTGTGCTCATTTTTGAAAGATGGTTTGAACATCCATTTGAAAAGCAAATGGCTGTGAGCGGATTTTTTTCTACCGCATGGACGGCGGTCCAGTTTAATTACCCATAATAAGGGCGCGCAGGTATTGTCCTCACCAAAATCTCCATGAAATGGATGCAGTTTCTGCCAAACTGCCAATGGAAGGTCCTGTGTTAGTCCGGATTTAATTCTCGGTTGTCCGCATTGTAGTCAATACGGGATACTACTTAAATTTTGATGCTTGTATACAGTCTAGTGAAAGTTGCATTCACCCCTTACTACAATAAAAAATGGTCTTCATGCGTATCCCTTGAAATAATTTTCCACGTGGGAAGTGTTGCTGTTACTGTCGCATCAAAAGTGATAGTCCCCGAAGTTGTTGGCACAATTTCGCTCCTCGCAAAGTCCTTCTCGTCAGAGGATGTGGCCCTGGAACTACCACGGTTTAAGTCCCTCAGTTGAACATGAAGATGCTATTGCAGCCGATGATAGTGAGGTCCATGTTCAAGGAGGCGGAGGATCTATCAACTCTGTCGCGGGACCCGAATATATATGCATGCCTGATTTCGTGCAGAAGGTCGCAATTAAGGTGGGTGACGTATACTTGTCATATAATTCGGGCCGGAAGTGAATTGAAATATTCTTTAGTGTTCTGTGTTTCAGCAATTTTCAAAATCACCCCAGTGTTGGCAATTGGTGGTTAGCAGTCACTTGCCCAGCGATTTAGTTCCCTGCAGCTTACTAACCAATACCTACCTCGCAGAATCCAAAACGTCCTCAGCGGTTGTGATTACACGTACCCTTACCTAGTGACCTATGAATAGGTGTTGGTTATTTGTAGATGGCTTCTCATATTTAGGTGATATTTCACACGTGATTTTACCGGCATCAAGTGTCAAGCCATTCTCGTGTTTGTCGGTTTGGCTCCAGTTGTCTGTGATTGTATGAGCACACCAGTTACAGTCTTTTCTTCATTGGCCACAGGCAAGGCCATCTAGCTCTCTCCAGGCAGAGGACCCATGACAACGCAAATTCCGAGGCGAATGCCTCATGAAATCTCGGTTGGTTTTACGGTGTATTATCAGCCTTATCACAGACGTTCATTTTAAATCTGTGACACAGGATTTGAGTAACTCACCAAGACATCACAGAGGGTAATTGACGATGGTTTTCATGACTGATTACTCGTGCGTTGGTACTGCTCTCAGAACTGCGGATGTGGAAGTGTATTAGCGCCATCGACACCAGTCTCCCGATCATGAAGCGATCAGCAGTGACCAATAACTTTGAGATTTTAATGAAGTGCAAAACCTCAATCAAAAGCGCGTGAGTTGTCACTTGGCATTTCAGCGGTCCATGGTCAGCGTCCCTAAGGGAAATCAATCGAGACATACACAACTGTTCCGAACCACCACATCATACCGCTCAGGTAACGTTCTTTTCTCAAGTGATATGATGCAAACGAATGCATCATTCGCCCTTAGGCAGTAGTATATTAGAATACCCACATTTGGTGCCGATTTGTGGAGCTTACTGTGATTTTTATTCTTATTCCGAATGTGGGAATTTCCTAGCAAAGGAAGGTTGTTTCAGCTGTGTCCCAAGGCCATCGCATCCTGCATTCGATAATGTGAGCCGATCTTGAGAATGTTAATGAGCTTTGTGTGCTTTTAGGGGAGCCAATCCAAACCAAGAAGGTGGGAGACACATGTACGGCTGTTTCATCATTATTGAGGATCCTCAGTATTGTGTATCCCATAAACTTCGCATCAGTCGTAACAGGTTAATGGAACACTTAGATTTTGGGTCGCCAGCGATGATCACCAATGTCAGGGAGTCGCATCAACAGCTCTTACTGATTAACTGTAGCGCCTCCTTTTAGGACTTAATTAGTCCTTTTGATGTTGAGCATAAGCCCAACACTAAATGCTACCAGTGTTGCAGAATTTGTGGACTCGTTTTGTAACATTTGCTTGAATGACTAAAGTCAATGAACATCCAGGAAAGTTCAAAAAGATGCGTTAAGGAGAAGATTAATGTCCAAGTTTTGTAAATAAGATTCAAATGACATTCAACTGTGCTACCCTCTCTAATAGTCTGTAACCGATTAGTTGCTATTTCCAAATACATAACTACGCAGCCAAGGCGTTCATCCTTTCATTCGATGCCGTGACCAGTATAAGGATTAAGATCCCGTAGACGTAACCCTTTGAGGATGCAGACGTTCGGACCTTCCTGGAGGACTTTGAGGGGGTAGCGGAGACGGCCTGACTGAGGACTGACAGGGGTAAGTTAGTGGCGCTGAAGACTCTCCTTAATGGCTGGGCGAAAACGGCCCTGAATGCGGCCAGAAGACTCCCTCAGAAGATGGACTGAGCCGCTGCGAAAGCTATAAGGCGGCTGAAGACGGATAGGATGGCATCCGGATCTTATCATACCGTGTTCTTCGCCGGCATTCAGCAGTCATTGGATGGCGCTTAGCCGAGGCTAGACGGAGTGTCGCGCCACCAGTTGCTGTCGGACCAGTTCGTCGAAGGTGTGCAGCCGGCGCTTGGTGCCCAGTTGCATTTGGCACGAGCGACTGGCCAGTTTGGTGCGGAGATGGTGATACGTCTGGCCCGGGAACTGCCAGAGACACTACTGGTTAAGTTGCAGTCGCAGGAGAAGGAGAATGGTTCACCAATGGAGGAACTACAGAAAAAAGTAGACCAACTCACCGAAAACCTTGTAGCCATGAAGACGGAATCGCGGAGGAACCCTCGAACCAGCTGGAGCTATATTGGTGGCAATCCTGTCAACCAAAAAATCAGTTTCCATGTACCCGATCACTTGTACACAATAAAACTTTAGATACTCCTTTTTTTCCCATGTGGATCACGATTGGCGTGCTGACACAAGCTACCATACAAGCCGTTGTCGAGGTCGACGGGAAAAGAGAGTTATGTTGGATACAGGAGTAGGCTTATCGCCGAGGCGAGGAGGGAACAAAGCTGAACACAGAACCTGCACGCTAGCCGTGAGAGCTGTGTGTGAATATCGACTGACGATTGACGGATTGTCAATGCACTCGATACGCCTGGGCGACAAGCCCGTGAAGCATGCATTCCTGATCAGCCCAGACGTAGGACAGATAATATGCTAGTGACACGGTATAATGTAATCAATCTTGAAGGTTACCCAGGCGCTGCCTTGATTGAGCTGTGTGTCAGAAAACTTACGCCTTGTAATGTACCGTCAGTTCGATCCGTGGTTGAGGACTATTCCAAGGTGTTCACGGGCGATGAGGATCCGTTCGGGTTCTCCCGTGGATTGAAGACAAAATTCCTGTCGTCGGAAAGCTTTTGACTTTATGACTCCCATCCGTTGCCCCTCCGTCTACGGGAGGAGGTCCGTAAACATATTCATGAGATGTTGAGGAAGTATGAAATAAGCGATTTCACATTTCTCCTTCGTGGGCCCAGCGACTCAGTACTAGATCTGAACGCGCGTGGCTGGACTAGATGTGAGTAAACAATGGCCTTCAATGAACCTCACTGCCTCTCGGCATGGAAAGCCGAGTGTCGGCTTGTGTCCCAGCGGACTGTAGTTCTGATGATAACAACAGTAGTCTCCATCGAAAGCTATCCGAGGTTATTCGTCAGTCAAAATGATACAGTATGTTTCTTGGAGGCGACTTAAATGCTTGAGGAGTAAATCGCCTGAGCTCCTTGGAAACACATTTGAACAGTCGATTTGGGTTTGATGCTCGCCGCCGAGACAAAATAGATAAACTTCTTTGGATGTGTGCTGATCACGAAAGGTTTGTGAAATGTGTGAACCTTCAACAGGCGTTCGCAACTAGCTGCAAATTAGACACCTATGGAGGGCCACAATTCAAGATCGTTCATTCTGAGTCACATTACTTTATTGCCATCACGCAGTGGTTCATACTCGCATGACAGTTAGTTTTCGTTCGGACCCTTCCACGTCAGCAAGGAGCACCATATTATAATACATTCGATGGACTACCATAGCTCACCAGGATGAGTTAGCCAAGAACTCTCCACAGTAAACAAACGCTGAAGTAAAGTTGTGAACGAATCTTGAGGAAATTTGAAACGGGCCGTGTTAGCGGCATCAAAAGCTATACAAGATCGACTGGCTCTAAGACAGGAATGAAGAGCAAAACCATAGGTTAAAAATCTGTCCTAATAATTCACTCGCAAGAAAGTGGACCAGAAATATGGGCCGAATGTTTCGGAGAACAGCTCAGCTAGTCTTCTGCAATACAGCCTCTGCAGATGATGCAAAAATGCAAGTTGAATAATAACGCTGATAACCCGCATGCGGAAGAAGCCCCAAATCGTCGCTATTCATGGCATTCTCGGAATCAGTTTTCGGAAAAAAATTAATGACAACATATAATTGAAGCTTACATCAACAACTGGTAGACACATGGCCGATTTGAGTCTATGAGCGCCTTGGAGTTGCTAATACACAGGTGACCCGATTTGGTCGTTGCTGTTGAGGACACGTAATGCCCAGGAACAGGTGGTGATCGGCACACAGCGCAGGCGATCGCTTTCCGTTTGCTGAATGCTGGGCATCGACTCCACAATCGACCACCACCCAAATGCGATTTTTCTGGGCTTCGACGACGGGCAAGACGGCTCAGTGGCTGAACGAAAGATTTTTGGTTCAAAAGTGACTTATAAATATCAGTCCGTACAAGTTTGGACGGTCTGTTACTATCACATTCTTCCTTTTTCTTTAGGTGGCATGCCAGCTAGGCAAGAAAAGAGTGCTACGGATGAACTATTTTAGTAGTCATCAAACACGGACGTTCAAACCGCCAAACATCCCAGTCTTTTCTGGTGACTGGAGTAGTCACGATAGACCGCAAAACAACCTTTTTATCTCTCACAGAACAGTCTATTAACAGGATGATATGTCAAATAGTAACCGCCTAGTGAAACTGCATGGATTGACCATAAAAGAACCATGCGTCCACATAGCGCAAACTGTACATTAGGATCTTCTGTGGTTCATCGAAACTCCGGCATAGAAAATACAATGAGCCACTATGTCAGGACTATCAGATACTCATACAGTGAAATGTGAAACGACTGAGGCCATCTTAATTGCCTTCAGGTGCAGACGGAGTTGGCTTCTGGAATGTGTTTCGGAGACGCCACGTACATCGACAGACGGAAAATAGTGTTGCAGCAAGAAATACTTCCTTCCGAATTCGCAAGTGAGTACCGAAAGTAGAGACTTTAATGTTGGCGACAACGTTCCTTAGGTTAGCATGTAATTATATTGATCTAGCTTTCTGGTAGTGAATTTAAGCATCAAACATTGGTCTAGAGATTAGTGCATGGTTTGTGTACATGCATTTGATTGAGAGGAACAAAGTGCATGTAGCAACGATGGACAAAGAGCTACCGTGGGAATGTTTCTTCCTAGGATGAAAACGTTTGGTTGAGATATTCCATCTTCACATTTTGAGTAAAATGAGAGGATAAAAATGTTCTTCGGGTGCATGACAACCACAGCCTAAGGCCGTAAAATCTAATCGATATACAGAGCTTGTTGGGGTTCACATGATGGGTTTTCGTCAGAGCCAATGACTCATTGGTGTGGTCATTCTAGACGCAGGAGGCCAGTCTGGCTAATGGAGGCGGAAAGCAATGCACTACCGCACAGCAGATGCTCTTTGAAAACCACTAGATTATTGTTCTAAAAGTACTTTAACAGCAATACAGAGTGAACAAGCGATCACGGTCAACCTCTGGGTGAGTGGACTGGGTCATTTTCTAATCCGTTCCTTTCTCATGTAAAGACAACATTGCTGCTTCTATAAGGATGGATATGTTGGTTGTCTGAAGGAACTGTCCCAATGTTTTCACACTTCTATTTCTGGGTCAGTGAATTTTTACCTTCTGTAAAATGATATATCATGCAATGGATACTCACTCTTATTAGCCGGACTGCGCACTGTTGTTTGTGGGGGTGTCTTGAGCAACTGACTCCTAGTGAGCACAGCAAACAAGACGAGTGTAGTGCTGAAGCCAAGCCTCAATAACGAGGTAAAAATCTTCGGTCAGGGTCACGCCACTGATGCTCGGTAGTTCAACGTCCATCAGCCGAAGTCAACTTCGGGCATCTAGGCCTTATTAACTTACTTTATTAGACTTCTGTGCTAGCCAAGTGTCACGGTCAGCGCATGCCCTAATTTTCGCCTGATGACTGAATTCGTCAGGCCAAAGTATGGTTCAGGCCGACGCATATATTTCCCCGAGATTCAAGCAGACCAGCCAATCTTCCTGATGTTTAATTGCCAGAAGATATCTGTAACGCCGTGCGATCGCATTTTGCAAGGACGTGGCGACCTCCTGATGTTGGAATAGGATTCCAACTGGTGACTATTTGGTAGCATTTAGGAGACCGTTCCGAGATTTCTACCCGAGTTTGAAATTTACCAGCCTCTCGTTATTAAGGCATTTGCCCGCTTTGACAAAAGGAAGTAAGAAGCTTCTCTGGATTACTGAATTGTCAGAGTTCACAGTATTTTGGAGTGTACACTCCATTTAATGATCCTTGCCGTCGACTACTGATGGCGATGTGACCCCTTTGATCTATGGGTGATACGTAGTTGGAGGACACCCGTGAGGCCACAAGACTTCGGGCACTTCGGAAAGTACTACTGCATTAAATGTTTGCAGCCAGACACTCCCTAGGTATTCGTTTGCCAATCTCCATATGCAAAAAGTCAAGTCCAAGTGAAACAGCCAGCTGAATCTCAAATGCCCCAACTATTCGTCCAGTTCGCCGGTAAATACAACAATACCTGACATTTAAGCTTGTCATAACAGCACAATAAAATTTGTCTTTGATGGCATCGGAGTCACCTGTGGTGTAGGCGAACGCGGTAAAAAGGAAACAATCGATTTCTCATTTGTTGGATTTATTCACGAACGCTGCTGGACGGACCGCACATAAGTGAATATCAGGATCGTGCAAGAATGATTCCACCCGGAAATAGAGAAGGATGCCGACTCATGTACATCCTGCCGCATAGGACCATGAACTTTCAACTCTGCGTAGCTTGAGGTGATCTCGGATCGCTAAAGTGGTTTGGTCAGCCATTAGGCATATGCATTGAATTTCGGTTTCTTATACAATACAGCGAATACAGCGTCCGAGGAAAACCAACTTGCTATGCTGTTTGTTTCACGTTTCAAACATTAAAATCAGCCAAACAGATTGGGGTCAGGGCTTGGTGATTGATTTCCAGAGACCTGGGCACGTCAAGTTGGTTTACAGGCGGATGTCGCAACCAAAGCATTATTAGCAGCATTGTCCTCACGAGAAGCCGTAAGAAACGGGTTTTCGCCGCTGGGTCGCAATAGCTGCCGCACTTTTGTTCGGTTGGTCTGGTGTGTAGCTGCGCTTTCAAGGGTGTAGCTGATATAGTTCAGACGTAAATGGTGAACTTTTAAGGGGGAAGCTTAAGAAAGAAACTGTACATTGAAGGCAACAGCGATTTCTTTGCATTCCATCCATGATTATCCTGTTGGTGATTGTGGAACCACGGCTCATCACCTGAACGTTTTGTTTACTGGCTGATTCTTGTTCCATCTTCTTAATACCCGAAATAGAACTCCCACTGAACGTTATATAGATGCTAGTCTAAAAAGTGGACAGTGGCAACGTGTCCATATCCCTAGCTGGAGTTTCCGTTCTTCTCCAAACCCTTCAGGTTTAATTAGCCCCGAGAGCCCCATGGCAACAGAAATCTTAATATAAGTTTTACCGAATACCCAGATAGATTTTAGACAAGACCTGTTGCGTTTTCTCTGCAAAAGCAAACTCTCTTTGATATCCGTAGGCCACCTGTTCGGTGGCTCAACTCCTGCCCGTCATATAAAATACAAATGAACAAAGAAGCCACGAAGGACAATTATCGCTAAAGATACATGTTGAAATATCAAAAGGAGCATTCCGGGACCCATTTTGTTACTTTTCAATGAGAACAACGTCCTCGGCGCCGTTCTGTCTGCAGACGACGCCTCTCTCTTCGTGCCCAAGTCGCACATTTTGGTATATCCATGAGAACGGCGTTTCTGACTCGCTGGACAAACACTCTGACCAAGGATCTTATTCCCCAAGCTTTGGATAATTTGTTACGGGTATTACCCCTAGTTGATGCCCTTACGATAGCTCGCAACAACACGTTCCATAAGTCACCGCATCCCGTCCTATATACCGCACAACATGCACCCAAATTTGCAGACTGGCATTCGGAAATGTGCGATACGCACCCAACAGCATTCTTCACTGCCGCTATGCATGTGTAGTTTTAGACATTTGTCCGCTGTGTTTTAGAGGCAGTGTGGTAAATCGTACCTTCTTATCTCGTCTGTTTCACTAAAATATCTAGTTAGTGGAGGCTTGACCAGTTTTAGTTTCACACTTTTCCACAATTTGCGCAATTCCATCAACCCCGGTGTAGCCTACAGCTCCTCAAACGTATTCCACTGTTTATTCATAGCTCACACAGTTTCCCGTCATGCTTTTCCGCGATTCGCTAAAAACGACAATAGCAATATTTTTGCTATTATCTTGATGGTAAAGGAGGAATATAGAAAAGACCAGAGCCTTTTGGGTACCCATTAGTGAGCAGCATGTAACAAATCAGCTAATTCCGACGCAGGTGAGTTCAAGTCCGAAATAGCACAGTTTAATTGCGGCAGATAAAACGAGGGGGGAAGGTGGCCGGTAGTATTTCAGTTCGCAGGGAACATACCAATTTCAAGCAAAGCCAAACGGTTACAGTTCAAGGATGCTGGACAAAAGCATAAAAGTGAGGGGCAAAATTGGAGAATCTTGTCCAATGTGTGATAACAAAATTCATCAGAACAATGAGTGTAAAGAGGTAGGGGTATTCGTTGGCCCTAACTGAGCTCAAAATGATAGCCATCGCTGACAATGCGTGGAATTGGACAGTTTGGTTAATGGCAGGAATTAAGGAAAGCATAATTGCAGTTGAAAAGATAGAGATCCAGACGTCACGGATAAAGGCAGGCTTGTGTCTTAGAACTGTTTCAGAGTGAGGCTGGTTAGACTCACTGTGGTCGCTGTTAACGTACAACCAGTGGTAAAATGTCCTTGGGTTTTTGAGGTAGTATTCACGAATAGTATGTAAAATTAATTGCAAAAATAATGCTAGAACATGTGAGGGACACAAAGTTAACCTGCACTGAAAATGATATGGTTATATCCGGAAGGAGATCAGAGTGATGTAGAACTGCTCACAGATGCGGTTATGACCTGGAAAGTGACTTCATTCTGTTTGCAAATGGAGATGGGAGAAGGCGAGACGCGGTAGTTTTGAGCATTCAGATAATACCTGTAAATGTGACAGGGCCTTGATTGCATTGACAAACCTGTATAGGATTTCCCGGCTGATGCGATCGGCCCACAGCTGTTCAAATTTGCAGATTTGGATTCTGGATTAGCTAACAGTGCCCACACGGTTAGATTACAAGTGATGTGTGATCATGGGTAATTACGATGCAGTTGACGGTGGAAGTCAACCATGAGGAGTGCTCGGGCGTGCACTACCGAAGGTCGAAGTTTACGAATGCGATATCAGTGAAGTCTGGTGATTGTGAAGAGTTTTCAGATACCATGCAGTCCGTTTTAGAAATACTTGATATTGAATGCAGTTATAGAAGTGACAGGAAATGGTTAACCTGCCTAAGCTAGAAAACTAGGATTGGCTAGGTTTTCGGGGGAAACGCTAGTACAGTAAGCAGTAAGCCCACGCTGTAAATAGTAGCTAACACTGGTGCTCCGTTTTCATTCGGCTACAGATTCTGAACACCTTTATTCTTGTGACACCGCCTCATTGGTAGTTACCTCATCACCGACCTGTTTTTTCTGAAGCCTTTTGCAGATTTCTTTCTAGGGCTAAGATGGTTTGCTGGCCTAGTTAATTTTCCGGTAGTTGATGTTCTTTCACAGGCTGCTGTTTTGACTGCTGTTCTTTTTGACACCTTGCGGAGCTAATGGCATCCAAGGGGATTTAAATCCCGTGCGCTAATTACGTTGGTGCCATAGTCGACATCTGTCAATTTTGACTGCGGTTTTACAATTTCACCTGACAGTAGGTTGCCCAACAGAAAGGAATGCATGATCTTGCATGTTCCTTTATATCCCACAAGTCTGCAGCGCGCTTTCTTCGACCGCAAATTTGGGACGCGCTCGCGTTCGAACGAAAAGTGTATGTTTTGCCGCGGTGAAGCCAAAATCTCAGGCACCCACTCAGTGGAGCAGATCCGGATTTGCGGCGTCAACTGCATGTGTTCTGTGTAGTAACCCTTTCGGGAAACCGTCGGAAACAAGCCACCGTCGTTCAGAAAACTGTGTTCAGTAGTTCATGGAAACAGCCCGAGCCTCTAGCTGCTCGTCGGTTACACGGAAATTACTACGTGGTCGTTGTAATATAAATTCAGCCAATTTATGCGTTCCCACAGTATACTATCAGGAAAGAGACGTGACATCAAAAATTTTTCTGCTATCTCATCTTTGGCATGGTTTTTATGATCTTTCACTAAGATGAGGCGTAACACAGATGCACTGTATTAGAAGTTTCAAAGGTCACCGCTGAAATATTGGCCATCTGGGCGCAGAAACGTGAAATAATTTTCCTTCATAGCATCGTTTAACGAATTTCTGCTTGATGTAAAGCCAGAAAGTTGAGCAGCTACCCGTTTTTTGACGAAATTCTTACCAAATGCGATGCTTGTTCCTCCAGTGGATGCGATTACCTCCTTTGTCGGGTTTTTTCTGCTTGCTCATGATCCACCATAATCTACCGAAATCTGGTTGGAATTTGTTTCAAATAATTTCCATCTCTAATTTTTCGGTTACTAGATATTTCAGTTTCAGTGCTATTGCTTCCGATATTGCTGTCAGAGGGCCGTTTGACTCGCAGAACCTTCCTCAGCCAGTTGCGTGTTAGATGTAGGTGACCCACAGCTAGTCACTGAATAACTTGTCAACAGGATTTGTGTGAGCATTCCAAACGACCAGGTAACCATCTCTCCCGCGGACTAAAGCCTTTGAGCGGAACGAACCACTGGTCACTGATACTGTCAGGCGTAGTTACGTAACATATTCCATAAATGTTCCCCATCACAGCACAGCTTCCAGTTGGCAGTTCTTAAACACCCTGCCATGTAAGACAAACTGGGAAGACCAATTAAGTAGGTCGCTGCCGCAGACATGTGTCTCTGATGACGTATTCCTATACTTTGTACACAAACTTAGAACCGCTGGTCAGCTAATATATAGAAAAAAAATGTACTGGAGGATGGAAAGAAGCTGCTGGAATGAAATAAAAGAACGATGCTGCTTCAGAACAGTATCTTCTTATAAACGCAGGTCTTACACACACGGAACGTCGGTTTTGGTGAAAAATGAGATGTGCTGGCAGTAATGAAAGCGGCGCGGGTATGGCTGGAAAAAGTTTTCGTGCTGGTCCCTTCAGCCTGAGATGAATCGAAACACGCCTTTAAGTACTAGCCAAGATAGAATGGAGTGGTCAGAACCGCACCTGAAATTTTGGGCCCAATCAACCCTTATTGCTTAGACCAAACAGATCTGTCACTTGTTTACGTAACTACTGGTTTGTACTTAGAATATAACCTATTTTTCTTACACCCTCATTAATTTAATCTATCGCTTGTCCATTTATTTACTGCCCTTAATCAACTGCGTGTTACATCATGTAGATATTTCATTGATAGGCTCGACAGGAACATCACAGCGTCGTTACAAGCGATTAACTCAAGAGGCACGATGAAAAGTCCACCCGAACTCAGAGCGAGAACATTACACCTGTGAAGGCAAATACCAAGAGGTTCAACCTCATGGACCAAAAACACAATCAGCTCCCTGGTATTTGTCTTGTTCCGACATCCAGCCGACATTCAACAAAAAAAATTACAAAACCCCTTCTCTCCGAAGGAGGCCTGTGAGGCATATGTCGGACTTTTGATTTCTCATGTTACCCTGGGACAATGATTTTGTGTTATTTTGGACCTTCGTGATAATCGGCAACTTTACTTGTTGTTTATATGCCTCTACCAGGGGTTTCGGCATAATGCAACTTTCATAGTTCAAAGTTCCTATTATTCACACGTTTCTTTGTTTCTGCATTCCAAATATTGCTATAAAAAATGGCGAATCAGTCATGTCAGGAGCAGTCTGCTTTATCGGTTTTTGTGAGCCCTTGGATAGAGAAGGCCAAAAAACGGAGATAATGTCACGATGTTCACCATGGAGTTTTCATCCGGAGCAATGATTCAGTCACGACCTTTTATGCCGTTTATGCGATTTCAACTGGAATATCGATGCACATGAATTTTGTACGGTTTCTGTACAATAGCTCTATTCTGACAGTCTGAGGACCCTGGAAAGAAAGCAATTCATGAGTTAATTTTGATAGGTATGAATTAACACAGAAAAGGTATCAGGGCATACACCAGTTTACTGGAAAAAATCTGCGGGAACATGCATTGGGGGACTATTGAATATGAAGTTTGAAAAATTGCAAAATAGACGACTTACACCAATGCTACAAACAACCGAGTCGCTTGTGGCCCAGAAATGTCGCGAGGGGATTCTGGAATCAGTTAGACAAATGTTCGGGTAAGGGGAACACTGTTCTTGATGAAACTTTCTGACTGTGGCTGCTGGAACACTTGGTAATTCTTATGAGATTCTGTGTAATTGAAACGCAATCTGAGGACGCTCCCGGATTTGACGAAAAAACTGCCACAGCAGCGGTGGAAATGGCGTCTAACTTCCGAGGTATACGATATGTGGGACTCAAAATTTCTCCCAGGTATTCAAAGGAGCCCTAATGAAAGAAATTGTAGGACTAATGAAGACTGCTTGAAGAAAATTTTGCATCGATTATTCTCAACCGCTTAAACAGTAGAATCCTAGAGGGAGGTAGACATGCTCGCCAATACGGCCTCTTATACGAATGCAGAAGGATCGAGCGCAACGTGAAATCTACAATGATAGGTCCATTCGTATGACGTCAATTGGGAAAGTTGTGGATTTCCGTTCAAAAGCTTAATTGTCCCGGAAGCCTGTCAACATTACCAAATTTGTCCAATGATGTACGATGCCCAGGTAAACACCCACGATGTTGTTCTTGCTGATATGTGTACTAATCTTGAAAAATGAGAGCTTGATTTACGGCAGAAACGGTCTTTAATCTACACCTGGGCGAAAATAGTGCGAACATGCCTTGTGACCCGATTGTGGTGTGCCGATCCAGAGCTCTCTTGAAGTACTCCAGCGCGCAACGCTTCATGATCCAAAAGATTCTGCGCCAAACTAAGTTACCATCCTCTTCCAGGGATGGGTCGCACTCATTACTCGTAGCATTTGACCCACTGGTATCTACGTTCGGTTCTTGAAAATGTTTGGATCCAAAAGACTTGAGTTAACGACAGTAACTTAGCTTGTATTGAGGAATTTCCAGATCTGTGATACCAACCATTAACAAAGATGCTTTTGATCGTCAGTTGCGGTGAGTTTGAGCTCTCCCGGGTTGCGCTGAACACCAGCGTAGTTCAGAAGACCTGTCGTGCTCTCTCCACTTTAGAAAGAAAGCAGAAGCCACCGATAGTTAATCAGGATACCTGGAACATCTCATTTACATTGCGACCATCTATGGACTTCGCAAACTGGCGTGGACTACCCTCACTACTGTAGGGATATACTGAGATAAAAAACACGATTTCCACACTAGACGATTCGGCAGGTGGCATCTTGCAGAGAGCATTTTGTGCTTATTCAACTGAGGTAAGCTCAGTAGCCTCCTATAAACAAGAGAGCCTAATGAGTGAGGCGTGAGAAGGATATTATTAGTGCTCATTGTCATATCCTGTTAAGAAACTCAATGAGGCCATTCCCATTCTTGGTTATAGTACATGCACGTATGCGTGTCAGCAGCCGGGAAGTAGCTCTTAAATTGACTTTCCGCCAACACTTTACGTTTTACCCACTGTGTATGAGAGCCACCGTTTCAAATACCACTCAATCACTCTCATTTAGGTTTTGCAGTAGGAAATAAAAACGGAATGTCACAAACACAAGGTATTCTTACGAGAAATGGCAAGCTTTAAGCTGCTTAAATCCTGGGAATTCTATGTAGTGACGCATAAATCCTACCGGATGTCCTAAATTTTGGAAAATATATTTTACAAGCCGTTCAGCGATGTAGTTAGCATAGAATCTCCCACTTAGGTGAGCGGAATAGCTTCGGTTTCTCGTCGGGTCTTTGACAATGTATAAGACCTAATTTGGTGTTGAAAAACGGTTTGCTTGAAACTTACAGGCTTGCTCTGCAAGTTCACTCTGGGCCTGTAAAGTAAGCGTAGAATTTCCTAGCTTTGATGGGGCAAGATGGACTCATGTGAGCACGTATACCGCCTTCCGGGAATTGTAGCACCTGCGGCCCGTGCCCAGATGAACCCCTGATTTCGGGGAGTTCGGTAGCGATGTCCCTGTCTGTTCAGACGAATACGAGTACGGAAGCAAAAATGAAGAGAAAACATGTTGAGTTCAGGTAGCAAACGAAGACAGTGTATTTCAAAATGTCATGCCGTTACAGATGGACTGGTGCAACCTACTGATGAAACAGGCAAGTAGCCTATCTGCTGGTGTCTAATTTACGCTCTCTCACCTGGTGGAATGTAAACTACGCTGCACAACTATCATGGGTGCTCTAAATTGTTCGGTTACAATTGTGTAACAGTAAATGGACACCTGAGAAAGCATATGGTCATACAGTCACAAATAATGAAAAATCCCACTGCGTAAGACAGAACCCGGAAGACTGAATTTAGTTGCCTACGCTCACAGAAATGTTGCTGGACATATTACAGCTACATTTTGGACTACGCGAAGCAACGCGCCACAGTGGGCTCGACGTATTCAACGTGGATTGAATGTTATTTGATTTCGCAATTTGCAACATTGTAAAGCAAATTTTCACTGAACACCTTGATCAAATCACTACTCACCTGCCACGAACTCAATTTCGACTCGGATTGTTTTCCCCTAACAATAACGCAAGGTACTTTACTGCTTGGAGAAAGCGTCACTCTCATCACAGAAACGTCCGTGGAACCTGTGCCATTTGGAGAGGCAGAATGGTGAAGAAAACAGGAGCATCAACGGCCAGTCAGGGTCCCATGCAACCACACAGCGTAGAATGAGTTAGGTGAAAAATACATGTGCAAGCGCAAATTTCCTCCTTACGAACACTCCTTTCACGGTCGATTCAGGGGCTGGAATTGGATGAAACAAGCAAACAATAAAAGCGTTGTTTATGGATTACAGTCCACAAATAAAAGTGTCAGGCAAACACGAGTCACGTCCTTCTCCAATTGTCTTGATTAATATAGATTCCACGGAGTAAAGAATCGTTTTCTTTTGAAGTACTGGCAAAAGAATGGGTTTCAATTTAACGACGATACGCCACGAAATTGTGGTACGTTTGATAGCCAGTCCGGAACATCTCGGTCAGTCATTCCTGGCCGTCAGTTGGCCAGAAGCAGAGGAAAAATTGCCTGACGTCAGGGAATTCACCTGGCGGTGTACGTTTGTACAGCTGGCATCTTAGTCGAGGAAGCAGCCGGGAATAACAGCTGATCCCACTCCGGCAATACCTTGCTTCCAAAATCAGGTAAGACGGGCAGAAAAAAACGAAAGAATTAATTGTTGAAGGAGTGACGGATAACATTCTAGACTTTCGAAGCCGCGATCCAAAAGAGATCTTGGAGTAATAACAGGAAAAATTTAGAATGAGGCTCGGTCATCCTTTATGGTGCCAAGGCCAACATATTTACGGATATCAAAGGGCAACACTGCCATAGTGGACGAAGGGGAATGAAATGCCCTAAACGACCGTCCTCATGGATTGCTAGTACGGAATTCGTGATACAACAAGGCGATACATGGACAAGAAATCAGTATCATTTTTGCCAAGGCATTGGACGTCATGGCATTGGACAGTCATGTGTCAGTCACAGCTAATCTGGCCAGACAGTCATGCATCCCTTGATAAAATGCAAAATTCACAAGAGCCGTGTTCGCCTTTATTTGGAAAATAACATCAAGGAGAAGTTTGTTCCCGAAAATGTCGCTGGAATGGTTATTACGAAAGAAACACATTCTTCTCGCACACGTTGAACTAACTGTCTTACGGGAAATGACCTTCACCGAAAACTCGGTCCTCAGAAATACAACGTTATCAGAGGAAAAATAATATTTCGCCCAACAACATTAATCATTTGAAAATTCGGTCTGCTCGGTAATATCTGGGCGTCATCGTGAAACCCTAAAAAAACCCAGGTGAGGCGTAACAGGTCAGGTAGCAATGTGAAATCCTGCGTCTTGTATCAAATATTAAGTTTCACCGCAACATATCCGGTGTGCTGGGAATTATTTTCGGAAGCTTACCACAATCTTTGAAGTTCAAACTCTCTGTGATCATCGAGAAACCGAGGAGCAGACCACACGTCAAGACTACTTTGAAGTACAGCATCCCAGCGACACGTTTTGCACATCAACAAACGCTTTATGTATGTATACGAGTTCAATATTCGTGCTTTACTGAGCTGAGCCTGATTCAATGATCCTCTTGTGAACGTGGCACGATGGCTTATTCGAATGTAAATCAGTATGAGTGCAAAGGTTGTGCAAAACAATGGAATAGCAATAGGCATACCCAGTTCAGATGTTTTAAACTTTCCGCAGGTACATGTGATATACAACCCTGTGCCTATTTTGTCTAGCTAGTCAGCTCGTGGCAACGTCTGTAGTCTGTAGAGGAGGCAGGAAATGTAAGTTCTTTTTCTGAAAAGTACAAGTGAGGTTGTACACCGGCTAAAATTGCTTTGTTTGGGGCGAAAGTATTTCTAAAATACAGACATATTTTCATTCAGCCATAGATATATGCGCGGATCTCAGACAGTCAAACAAAAAGAGTTGACGAAATTTACTTCGAAAAACAGCCTCAGGTCAAAAGTGGAAACTAGGGCCAGAAGACTTTAGCAATCATCCGTTACGAGCCTTTACCTGCAAACTCAAAATTATCTGTCTGTTTTAGATAATCAAAACGGTACTTCCAACTATTGTCAAGCTGTCCACGAAGCTATCGACACTGTAGAGATCGCAGTGATTTGTATAGACTTTCCAGTGTCATGCCAGACGTTTAATGGTCTGTGTGAAACACAGTGGCAGTGGAAGGTCAATCCATCCTCAATTGAATAAATTTGATCTGATGACAAATTTTCACAGTATCCATATTGAGCCTGCTGCCCACAATATCGAATAAGGGTTCATTGATTGAGTTTCGGTGCAAAGTTGGGGCCTGCAGCGGATTAATCGGCCGCGAATGCAATCAGGACTTCGGTTCATGCAGCGGAGCCCCAAGAATGAATTCTCGATGGCATCCAATGACCTTGGATGCCCAACCAATTTGAATCATATGAACCCTCAAGCTGAGCGATAACTAAATTTCACGTGATTTTATAAACAAGCCTTTGTGCTAGCGTCCTGTGAGTGAAAAAACTCAAAAAACATTGTGTTAGTTTAGGCAACCAATTTAAAGTTGTCAGATGTCTTTGACCTTGAAAATTTCTTGTAGTCGCGGGGACGTGATACTGTAGCCATTCATCTACTCTTCACACGTCTACTCCCAAAACACCTGATATTCTCGTTAAGTTTGTGTGC
>NW_008751894.1:501210-561385 GCF_000715545.1 Opisthorchis viverrini | reverse complement strand
AATAGGCATACCCAGTTCAGATGTTTTAAACTTTCCGCAGGTACATGTGATATACAACCCTGTGCCTATTTTGTCTAGCTAGTCAGCTCGTGGCAACGTCTGTAGTCTGTAGAGGAGGCAGGAAATGTAAGTTCTTTTTCTGAAAAGTACAAGTGAGGTTGTACACCGGCTAAAATTGCTTTGTTTGGGGCGAAAGTATTTCTAAAATACAGACATATTTTCATTCAGCCATAGATATATGCGCGGATCTCAGACAGTCAAACAAAAAGAGTTGACGAAATTTACTTCGAAAAACAGCCTCAGGTCAAAAGTGGAAACTAGGGCCAGAAGACTTTAGCAATCATCCGTTACGAGCCTTTACCTGCAAACTCAAAATTATCTGTTTTTTTTAGATAATCAAAACGGTACTTCCAACTATTGTCAAGCTGTCCACGAAGCTATCGACACTGTAGAGATCGCAGTGATTTGTATAGACTTTCCAGTGTCATGCCAGACGTTTAATGGTCTGTGTGAAACACAGTGGCAGTGGAAGGTCAATCCATCCTCAATTGAATAAATTTGATCTGATGACAAATTTTCACAGTATCCATATTGAGCCTGCTGCCCACAATATCGAATAAGGGTTCATTGATTGAGTTTCGGTGCAAAGTTGGGGCCTGCAGCGGATTAATCGGCCGCGAATGCAATCAGGACTTCGGTTCATGCAGCGGAGCCCCAAGAATGAATTCTCGATGGCATCCAATGACCTTGGATGCCCAACCAATTTGAATCATATGAACCCTCAAGCTGAGCGATAACTAAATTTCACGTGATTTTATAAACAAGCCTTTGTGCTAGCGTCCTGTGAGTGAAAAAACTCAAAAAACATTGTGTTAGTTTAGGCAACCAATTTAAAGTTGTCAGATGTCTTTGACCTTGAAAATTTCTTGTAGTCGCGGGGACGTGATACTGTAGCCATTCATCTACTCTTCACACGTCTACTCCCAAAACACCTGATATTCTCGTTAAGTTTGTGTGCGGTAAACTTCACAGAAGGATGATCGTAACGCCTGTAGGATAGGATATTAATGGAGTGAGGATAGCCAAGTTTCGTCATAATAATAATAACATTCGTTACAATATTGCGCGTTGTATATGTATATGTTGTCCAGAAATATTACTCTGCGACTGGGTCATTTTACGGGGAATTTCCTTAGCTCAGGTAGCTTAGAAGGTCGTTGGCTTGTTCGCTGAGCTGGGTAATTTGGATGCAAAAGTTTCATCACCAATCGAGGTGACATAATCAGTGCGTAGTTGTGCGTAGCGGTGGGTTAGTGGTTGTGCGTTCAGTGGTGTTATGTTTGTGTGTTAATATACGTGTTGGTAGTCGGGGACGACCTTTGACCGCGATTAGTAGTTCGGTCCGGCAGTTTCATTGGTTGTTCTGTTTTACCGGGTCCTCATTCGCCGATGGCCACGTGACCTTTGAGCTTGGCATCCCTCGCCGTCGTAGTCTTGTCGACGTTGGAGTGACTCGGTACCTAATCCGACCGTCATTCCACCTCACTGTAATCGTACGTTTCCTTTATTTCTGACCCGCACTGCGTTCCGGTTACATTTGCTTAGACGCAGCTCCTTGAATAGTCAGGAGTTCTCATCATGCCCTGTGAAGAAATTCTCCATGATTTTATATCTCTGTTGATGTATGATGATAGTACACCGTTTTATATATTTTATTGGAATTAAAAAATAATCCAACGACAAAATGGCTGTCAGTAAATATCGTCCGACCGACCAACAAGAACATATCTGCTTGCTTTGGAGAGTGGTTCGACAACTTGCTCTGTAAACCACTCAGATTGAGTAAGGAAAAAATCACTTTGTATGCAGAGAACCGTGATCCAGCTACTTGCTTGCAACCTAAGACCTGGTTAATTTCTTGAACAAGATGACGGAGAAATCTCTCGGTTCCGTCAGTGACACTTACGCGCAGTAAAAATTGCGGTTCAGTGGCCGTCGTTAGGGACCAGTTTTTAAGCGATTTGCAATCCCTTAACGACAGTTGAGCTACTGCCGAAACGCCCGAATTTTCTGGGGGCCGAGACCAGCCATAAGTTGTTTAATTTA
Source organism: Opisthorchis viverrini (assembly GCF_000715545.1). Taxonomy (NCBI): domain Eukaryota; kingdom Metazoa; phylum Platyhelminthes; class Trematoda; order Opisthorchiida; family Opisthorchiidae; genus Opisthorchis; species Opisthorchis viverrini. Next base: position 559,279 of record NW_008751894.1, on the reverse strand, counting down.
CTCATGAGACATTTTTATCATCTGAACTGGAACGACGCGACTTCTCCTGACACAATTATTGTCAGGTGGAGCGGAATTTGATGCACCGGTATTGAGCCGGAAATTGGGTCTCGAGGTGCAAGGAAGTTGATAGCATGTGTTTGAATTTCAAGCTCTCAGGTGAATGCAAACTTGTGACAAACTCCTTGTCCCGGCATTACGCATATCATTTGGGAACTAGATTTGTAATATTCTATTAGCAATGCATATCTTGCATTTGGGTAAGCGCTTGATTTTATTGATTTGTCATAAATTGATCAAGCACATGCATCGCCGCTGGTGTTTCAACTTGACCAATGAAAACTGTTGTGTACACTTCAGCAGGTATCTTCTCTGTAAAGAGGCTAAATTCGTTTCACCTGCTACCTGTGGTATGCCGTCCAGCCATTGGATCACACGCACCGTTTAGCCACAAACAGATCCGCCTCCGTTCATCGGTGAAGATAATTTGAGTGGTGAATTCTCAGAGAGGTGTTTCGCGCTACGATTGAAATGCAATTATTGTCACTTTTTCGGAAATACAATAATCGACAAATCAAATGCTACACCTGAAAACCAAAACGTGGCCGTATGAAACAGTAATGAAGGTACATGCTTTCTCTTTTTGATAATATTGAATACTGAAACCCAGTCTGAGTAAAATTCCACTCCATGTAGCTAAACAAGTGCATAATCCGGAAGTTCCTTCGTCCAACATCCAAAAACCGCCTGTGAAGCAAGGCGCTTACCTGAGTAAAGCACTGTGTGTTCTCAGGGGGCACTTATAGGGAGACAAATTCACTGCGGGCACTTTCATGAAGACTTTTAACAGGTCGGTTTCTTGGTAAGATGTCCGAAAAAAAGTAAATGAGTGAAAATTGGACGACACATAGGACTTGTGTGCCAGGTAAGTGATATGAATGATGGCCACTCCACCTCCGTACACGGTGCATGGCTCACGCTCGCAGGGACTGAGTTTTATTGACAACTCGCGAAGATTGGTTGGACCTGTGTAGGCAGGAATCGGCGGGCAAAAGTGCATACAACAGTACACGGTGCATGGCTCACGCTCGCAGGGGGTGAGTTTTATTAACAACTCGCGAAGATTAGTTGGACTTGTTTAGGCAGGAATCGGCGGGCAAAATTGGATGCAACCTATTCATAAAGGAACAACTCACAAGTTTGAAAACTCTTGGACAGCCGACGACCGGTTTCCCCCTGCTTGGAGCTCATTAGGTAGGCGCAGTCGCCACGGTTCCGTCAACCTTATGTTCTAATTAAACCCAAACGTAGTTGCATACATAAAGTTCACGAAAACCCAGTTCATTCAAGCGCCGGAATTCTGCGCAAGATCGGTATTTCGAGTTTGCTCTCTTCATTAACGCAACTGAGGGGTTGTATGCACTTTTGTCTTCCCAGATTCTACTGGTTTCAAACATCTACCGGATGAGCCTCAAAAAGGGTGCGACCGGTATTGGACTGTCGAAGAGTTTTCAGCAACCTTGTGAGCAGTTTCCTTTATGAGAATATACATCGATATCTTGAATATAGTGTCAATTGAATCATGCAGCGGCCTGTGTGCAGCACCTTCGGTTGTAGAATAGCATAAATGAGAGTTTCAGTTGAGTCTATCGTGACAACCAAATTGATATGTATCCAACATTGTTTTGTGCGCATCTAGCCAGAAATATACCCAGTCCTAACTACAAACGGCAACTTTTTCCGGTCGATACGCCATATATCCGGGCCAATGATTGCAGGGTGTATTAGGTGAAATTTTTTTCAACCTGAAATCTATTGCAAGGAGACCTTGTTACTAGACAACTTGAGAAACTCGAATGTGTGATTAAAGACAATCGTCTATTAGCGAGTACTGAGACAATTAAACCGCATGGTTGAAGGTTGAACAATCAGAGTAAGTCCATTCAAGATACGCTTGTTCACGACGGTGAGAGTGCCAAGCTCCTGAGTATTCAATTTCCGTGCGGTTTTTTTAACCGCGCATGGGAGCGAGAGTACAAATGCGTCTAAATAGATTGCCACATCATAATGCCACGTTCTTTTGGAAAAAATATAGCAACGCTGAAGCTGTGGAGAAAACTGCCTGTGGAGAAATTAATGAAACCGGTAGGATGTTCCTCTCATGATAGTTCATCGGCGAACAGATGAACTGTTACCTGATGAGCAGCGGCCAATACTTGGACGATTGTCAACGGTTGAAATAAATGTTCAGTTCTAAAGGGATCAACATAGTAGCGTGAAGCTGTGTTCCAAAACGCAAACCACGAAGACCGTTTGAATCGGATTTTTTCTAAACAGCTGCAATATGTACGATTTTTGAGGTCAACCCGATGCAGGAGCCGCGAGCGCGCTCCACATGAACAGACCAGACATCAACTGTTTCGGTCTGTGAGGAGTGAGCACATGTTCACATGGTTTATTCTGCCTAACGGCTACCTAACCCTTTGAACTCCGCGGAAACTTTTCAGACAGCTCCATGTGATGTCCCAGTCAGGTTCATTAAGTATGTGCGAAGGCATTTGTACATTAACCCAGTCCAGTAGGTTATTCGCCGAAAAAGTAATATCCAGAATGGTGAGCTTTTTTTAGGAATTTAGTTTGAGTTACTGTGAAATCAAATCACTTGACCCGTACAGTATTTCTAGTCTTCCGACAACACGATCTGGCAGAAGGGATTCTAGAGACTCAACAGGCGGTCTCCAAAGAAATGGGTAAAACCCATTTGAAACGGATAGGTAAAAGAGGCACCGCGGTTCCAAAGCTACGATGTGTGTAACATATCAAGCGAAGAACTCGGCACTTTGATCGTCCGCCTTATTGGGACTAAGAACATTGCATAACATAAAGTGACATCAACAAAACTGCAGTATTTTTATTGAGTAATCTGCTCCACATGATGTTAGATGTGAAACCTTAATAAGTGAGAATAAATAATGAATGAATATGTGAATGAAAAAAGAACTGAGAAGAACTAAGACAGTGGGTTAATGAGTGGGAGCAATGGTTGGGTAGATTCCCTTGTGCAGCCTTATCTAGAGAGGCTTCCGAGTAATACACAAAAGGTTTATACCTCACACGGTTGTACTTGTCAACAGAGCTCTAGCAAATATATCACTTAACCGGTGTTTAAAACGCAGCCTAATTTGGTGCATGACCAGTTGTAAAATGGATCTGTACCATCGGAATAAGTGCAGTTGTAAAACAATTTTAAAAAGCCAGCTATGCTGACCACCAATAGTAAGCGCCATAGGCTATTGCAGATATGGTGATATTTCTGACAATTTTATATTAGTATTTTCTTTGAAACTTCTCATTACTCAAATTGTGCCACTTTCCATCTCTCACTAAATTCCAGCGTATTCCTCTTACCTTCATACCGAATAACTTTTGTTTAAATGAAAGCAAATAAATATGGATGCATACACACAATACAAATTCTGTACTTCGTGCAGGCGCGTTCCCTTCTTGCTGTGTCGAGTTACGCTGTCAGTGAATTAACGAGCGGTGATCTAGCTTTCAGACTACGACGGGATATAAAGTATCTAGGAATAAATTAAGGAAGATTCCAAAAAGATCGATTTGGATTTATTGTGGTGGTAATAACTAATTGCACCAACGAACTGAGTTGTACAATCTCGCCTATTTTTACTCACTTGATTTAACTATTTTGAACTGGTATTTGCTAGCGTTATTCACTTCGCAGTCCCTAAATCGTTTTATTTTGAAGGCGCTATTCTGCAGTTTTTTCCAGATTTCATAGACCCCCATGGATCCTGCCTAAATACTTTACCTCTAATTCAGCTGATCTACCACACCTATCAAAGCTGGAATACTCACGACACTGTGTGGAATTTCTGGAGTTTTGTCACAAATTCTCCCATCTTCCAACGAGATTATAACAGCCGAACTCCATGGGTTGCCTTCTAAAAATAGAGTACATTGATTTTCATGAAAAGACTTCATTGAGACGTATGATAACATCTTGCTAGAAATAGATGCACTTTTCCCTTGACATGTACACCTGAAATATGTTCAACGTTCACACTGCACATGAGTTCGCGGCAGTTTTTATCACGCTCCCGCCGGTAGACGAGAAAGTTTGCCGAATTCCGGCTATCCTGAACAGTGACCCGATTTAGAGATGAGTAGGGCACTTGGAGAAATCCTCCATGCGGGTGAACACATCCATCAGTTGCTGTTAGGAGACGCTCACGCTCTATTGTCGCAGACAACATGTATCGGTGCAGTCAGGACTGATCACCGTCTCCTATACTGTACACCCCAAAAACAGTGACGATCAACTGATATACAGAGAACGCGACCCAGCAACTGAATTCGTTCAAAGGAATTGACTCACTATTTGAGCTTCTGTTCAAAGTGTCAGGTGGCTCTTACGATAGGCGATCATATCTACTACATCTAATCACTCGATTCCATTCGCGATCACCCAGTTCTGTGAAAACTTCTTCGTATTTTTAATCGACAGGGTGCGTGCTGCACTTTGTTTACTGAAGGAAATCAGCCGCACTGCGCATCCCACGAACCTCTAGGAAGCTTAGAAGCCCCAAACTTCTGGCTGATATTTTGACTACTGAGCCTTTTTACAAACGGTGGCCGACCGATATTTCAATGAACTTGCAATTAGACAGCTCGGAAAAGAATCGGTTGAAAAAAATTAACTGACCTCACACCACCCACCATCCGTTAGCATCACCAGAAAAATTGCTTGAAATGTCCAACCAGAATCGTCAGAAATTGATGGGGTTTACTTTATTCAAACGAAGAGACGCCGTACTTTACTTAACGGAAAGCCAACGTTACGGCTGAAAACGCATGACCAGGAAGTTCAGGAGTGCCTGCATTATTTGACATTCAAGTGTCGATGTTTCCTAAAAGGGCAACATACTTTTTTCCAGTTGTTTACTTTAAGCACAACTGTACCTCTACCACACACTTTACGGTAGACTCGTTTTGAGTTACCTGTGCAATCTGGAGCAGCTGCTTAGAGCTTGATGGTGGAGTCTTTGTTCCCCTTCTCGGCTTCCGTACGATTCATGAGAGTTCTCCGATCAAACGGGTCTGGGAATCATGCTTCTAGGCTGCTATTTGCAAGCAGAACGGTGCAGATTTTATCCATTGCATGCTAGAGAGAACGATGATTTCCCATTAGACACGCGAAATCTGGTGTACCCTAGAAGGCAAACTGGGGACTTTACGCTCCCTGGTAAAAGTTTCTGAAAAAGAGGGGGATTGTGACATTTTTTCAGAGGTTTTACGGGATATTGAAGAAGCAGAAATTGGCGTATTTGTTGACAGCCTAAGGACCCTCCGGTTGCATACATGACCAACGCAATCGGGCAGCCGCCACGAGTGCACGATCCTCACAAACAGGTTGTCAAAATATTGCTAGTAGTTAACTCGAGGTCAGCATTCCAATTATTCTGTCGAATTACTTTTGTTATTTTTACCAGCAAACTCAGAATAAAAATTATTGCGGACAGATAATGTTCCAATATTACCAATTCTTCTGCGTTTACTTGTATTTGTTGACACATGCCGCGGAAAATATTGAGGACATAACTGAAGAGTTTTCAACCAAGACGCCTACACTTGGTGGTGTGCAGCTCACAACCAACTTATACGGAGGCGGCTGTTTGGTTAACTGGAGTGGCGCAGGAATAAATGGTTCATTCAAAAGTGCCGCTGGTTGAAGCGCGAAATTTGGATTCGCTATTAGTTATGTTGCATTTGACTGAACGATTCCATCACCTCATGCTTCCTGAGCTCAAGATCACTTTGGGCCAACTCTTGGGCATTTTCACACAACTTGAGGTATTTGATAAGTTTTGGGTTTTACGTACTCTGCTAACGTCATAAATGAAACAGCGCTGTGCACTCATTCTACTTGGTAGTGTTCTCCTTGTCCTTCGTCCAGATAAGGTGCATGATTTAATCCTTCCATTAGAGAAAAATACTCGTGGTAATTAAGTAACGTTTTTGCATATCATCCATATAAGGAGTGCGACCAACCAAATGTTAATGTCAATTTTATTCTCGTGGTCCGTTTCCTTGCCCCACGAAAAAAGTTTAAACCCCACAGCGAAAGCGCACGTTGTTCCACTACTGTCATTTTAGTACCGCAGCATTTGATGCGACATCACTCGCAACTTAAGTAATATGTCTTCACTTGTCAGAGGATAACAGAAAGCCTTCGGATGCTACATAAACGCGCGCAGGCAAGGAAGATGTACCGTCCCAACTGCGCACTAATGATGTCCTTTTGTATGGTGACGAAACGTTTGCAAGCCAAATGCCAAGCTCGGCGAACAGAACAACAGTCACCTGAGCAACAAGGAATAGCACTCACACTTTTTGCCTTAAAACCAGGTGGGAGAGCATTGACGTTAACGCGATGATACTTGTTCCCACTAGATTTAGTTCTGTAACAGAGAAGAGTATCAATCTTGACAAGAACGTATTTCGATGTCTCGTAAAACATGGACGGCTGGTGCACCGTACTTTCTTATTCAGATTGATCCATTTGTATCTCGTGTTGAACAAAAATCCTGTTCAAATAGAGTGCTTGTCGAAATCTCCCAGTTACATTTCAATGGGGGCCATATGTTTGGAAGAAACTGGGTCACTGCTTCCACAAGATGAGCAACGAACAGCTCGCGGAGCTTTCACCAAAATTGTGAGTAGTTTTTCTACATAGTGTGGTATTTCAAATGAAGCATGAAGAACCGCTCGTGCAGCGCAGTGTGTTGGAGAATACGATAAAGGATTGATTCGGTTGAGTCATCCGCCTAGCTTTTGAGCCACTAGGAGTGCCATACGGGTGCTTGCTCATCGAAGTTGAACTCACCAAACTTACGAAATACTATGTAATGCCAAGATAACAAGGAGAAATCCCCCGCCATCAAGTATATTTGCTTTTACGCCGGTGGAAGATATCGGTTCAGAAAATAGAACAGTAAGTGACAACGGCCGTGGTATCTACTCTATGTAAAATGCATAGGGGTAGGCACAACTTTGCACGACTCAAAATAAATTACCCGCTTATTTATGTTGCCGGTCGTGCCCGAAGCATTCAAACAATTAGTCTGGATAGCCTTCGTTCACTCGTAAAACTACCTAGCTCCAACCTGAGTTCGCGCTATTCCGCACTGGCTTGTTTGTTGCAAACAAGTTGCCCTGGTAAGTTTTAATGGTAACTCCAAGCTCAGCTGCGTCCTTCTTAACTGACGGGAAGTTTTGTGTCTCTGAGTCACGAGGGTAAAGTTTGTCAAGCTACTCGTAATAGATCTGTGGTGGACTACTTTTCGAGCGGGAGCACTGAGAAGTCTTCAGGTCTTCGAAATTTGCCATCTCAGATTCAGAGCTGGCATAGGTTTGTTTGGCTTATTCATAGCGGGACAAATAGAAATGGAGCGTTATGGTGTGCTAAGGAGTGTTCGTTCAACGAATGTGTCCAGACAAAAGATGTTTCTCTGGTTAGGCTATTTATGACGCCTTCCAAACGGCCGTTTGTCGAACGGCGTGCCCCAAGCGGACAGGTGATCAAACGTTGACCCGGCACAGTGGTGTTGAAAAGACGAGGGATGTTCTAGGCTTTGTCCGTGTGACTCACCACAAGGGATGATATCGGATCGCTTCAATGAATGTTTGAAGGTTTTAGCACCACGGAAAGAAAAGTAGTGGGCTATCCCTGACTCTTCCCTCCATCTGCTCTGATCCTTTCCACGGTAAGTCTTCCGTTTGAACTGCAGCAGTTTGGTAGTATTCACCACTGATGAAATGCTGTCGGTCTTGGTGTCGGCTTTCGGCCTAGTAACGGCAAAACAAGATGTTATTTTACCATCTGGTTTTGGGCCTCCCTGCATGTTGCCACTCACTGCTAGACGGGCTCAGTTACACCTGCAGACGTGCCCAATCCTCAGTCGCTACTTCCTCTATTTATACTGATCCGGTCATCAAACTCGTGCCGACGACTGTTCCAGGAATAGTCACGTGATGACATCACATAAGGAGCGGCACGCGGTGGCGGGTAGATAGCTTACCAACACAACTTGCTGCGGTTCGATTGTGTATACTTCCCACGTGCTGATTGTTGGCTGGAAGGTCGAAGTAACACAGTTAGCTAATTTTACAATGTACCGCAAGTTCATGCAACACTGGGAGCATGACAATCAACTCGCGATTACTTTTGTCATGCTACTGTTGTACGATCTACGTTTAACAGACATCCGTGTTGAACATTGGAGAAATGATATTTATGCTAATGGCGATAAAACTGAAATGTGTAAAATTGAAAAACGATAGAAAATAACCGCGACGGTGGCTATAGTACCGGTTTTCTGTCTTGGTCCGAGATTATATCGATGACGATAGCCCGAAGGTCATAACTAGTGAATTGTGAACTTGCGTAGATAAGGGGATTTTTCTAATCACTTAGTTCACCCGCTCGCCAGTGCTGTCTGCGGATTTGTATGGGTTTTGTGGATACAACGCCACGCTCAGTTCGCCAACTGTTGACCGTTAGCACTGAAGTGAGACTTTTGGATACCTGTGACCTTTCTCCAGTCAGTTCATTGTTCATCGGGCTTCACGTCTGCAAGTAATAGTGGATGCATATTCTTTTGTCTGACATGAACATTGGCAGTGTCTGATGCACACATTTCAGCTCGTTTAGGAGGTGAGGCGTTTTCTAAGTTAGAAATAATAGCTAGACAAAGAACCGATCTTTCGTAGGAACTTCACTTGAGAGTCGATATTTACTAAGCAACCATCAAAATGCAACAAAGCCGTTGCTGAAACTCGTTGTAGTGACAGTGAGAAGTCCAACCTTCAGCTCGAATGGCACCCTGTGTAACAGTTCTCAAGCCCAGATATTTTGGGTGTATCCATCATTGAACTAGGGCAACGGAGGCAAAATACAGATATTTCTGATAATATGAAACCATTACAGTTGTTGAATGTTGGAATACTTGAACATTGAGTGACACGGGGTTCCGAGAAGCCCGAAAAGTCAAAGGTTCCAAATTTAATGCTAGATTTTTGCAAATTTGAACGAACTTGTACGACTATCCGCGACTACCAAGTTTCGTAGTGCCACCAAGTGCACAAGTCTGCCACGTTGGTCAGTATTGATTATGTACAACCTTGTTCACTGTCATCGACACCTGCATTCGGAGAATCAATGTCCCCTAATGCATCCAGCCCGTTCACAATACAACACCAGAAAACGGTGAGTAGAAAGTTGGCTCACTTGTGGGCTCACTATTGCGACAACAGGCGGTGCGAGCTCGAGGGAACAAGTCATGGTAGGCTCAACTAACAGTGCATGAACACGCAATGGTCAATAGGTCAGCAGCGCACATTCACACACACAGGCTAGTGTACCATTGTCGAACTGGACTGCCCTCGCGATGATGTGAACGGCAAGTGCACAAGAGCAGAACATAGTGGGGATGGACGGACAAATCGATTGAATGGTGAAATTACCACGAAATCCAGTTAGAATGAACACCGATCTTAAATTCCAAGAATCTGTGGAGCCAGTACCCAAGGACCCAGGCAATTAAAATCGCTCTTTGTTGCACCAATCCGATGATTTCAAGCTTCCTTAAGACATTGAATTTACAGCTTACGCCTAAACTGATAATGACGACGAATATGAGCCATTCATCTCAAGAACCCCCTTAGCGATAGGTCGATTATATCTTTTGATAAGGGCGTAATATTTGTACACGGATCTCACCCCAAAAATCCTACTAATGATCGATACAAATCTTGAAACATCAGAGTTGTTGTGCCAGTATGAACTGTGTTGCACTTTATGCCAGATTACCCACGATTCTTAGCCTCATGTGTTCAGTCCTTGCTGAGGTTAGTTGCTTATTTGGTTTTGTGGATTCATGCACTTCTTTTCAAGCTTGGAAACTTAGGATATTAGGAAAACTTGTGTTTGGTAAGACTACGTAGTATTAACCGAGATGCAATACCATGCTCATCACCAGTTGTAAGAACCCCTTGTACCTGTCGTGTGCGTTGTTAGCTGCCAGAGTTTCGACGACGATTTTGGGGTGGTGACGTGGGTGGCAGCCCACTCGATGAGGAAGCCGGTGAATTGATGCTTAAATACAAAGATGTCAATGGACTTTTGACTGAAGATGGATGGGCAGGGATCTATGCACCGAAAGCAAAAGCTTGAATATACGAGTTCTATTTGGGGGCTGGGCCATGCATGAAAATGTCTCTAAACACTGATGTGTTCCGTATACTGTTCCACATCCAATAGTACAGCAATCACCGTGGTAGCTTAGATTGCTAGTAATCAATTTGACAGTTCGCTGCCGAGTCAGGGTTTGACGGCTTCTGGCTCGCTTTCACTTTTCGCGGGGAGTTGCAGAAGAACGCTTTGAGGAAGTCGGTCGCCGGGGATAGGAGCAAGTTTGCCAAGACATTACGACCGACTCATTTCATCCGAAAACCTTTCAACGTAGGCACTGATGATCTGGTGTTCCCAACAGACTCCAGCCTTACGGAATTCACTTTCAGTGGAAGAATGTTTGCTGGTGCGCTGGATTCCGTTTCGCGGTGCCACTCATCTAAGCGTTTCCATCATAGAGGTTCTAAAACAGCGGTTAGTGGCAGGACATTTTTCACGTTGATTTCCTTCCAGCTTGCGAGCTCCTTGAATGACAAGCTCAAAATATAAAAACGGCAGGTTACTAGGACGAAACCGGATGTCCGTGTTATGCAGGGGGTTGCTCCAAAATAAAGAAACACAGGTCCCAAATGGTGAAAACTGACGAGAGCCAGATTACCGTAACGGGCTGCAGTGTTAGATTTATCCAAATAACTCCACTCTGAGTTTGCGAATCCGACTGTGGTTTGCACATCACCTCCGATAGTTGGACTGCGTCTCACAGACATTTTTGCAACGCGTGGACCAAGGAGCCGGCATCACACAGTACGGTTGAGCTCAGTGCCAAGTAGGGGACACCGAACCACGAGTTATTTTCATCTCTGAATTTCGATGGACTGCTTAGAGTAAATAACTCGGAGATATTCAAGCATTCATCGGTAGTTATCTGCACGTGACCTACTACTCAAAAAGTTGATAAAATCTTCGATAGCTCATGACCCGTTTCACCATTCTACAGGTATATATTCTCCCAGTTTCATCCATATTTATGCTTCACTTTGGACTCTGGGTTATTGGTAATTATTGGTGATAATTGTTTTACTGGGCCTTAACTTGTCTCAATTCATGTCGCCCACAAAAGTTTGAGGATCTTCTATCGACAATGATGACAGTGAATACAATAATTCAAGGATTCCACCAACCCGAAAAATTGGACACAAGCTAATTGGACATAATGGCGACGAAGCCACCTGTAATTACACTTCCTGTATGAAAGACCGTCTGGTTTGATCACTGGTGCTAAAAATACTGTCAAATAAGATGTGTAACCTGCAAAAACCTCCCAGTTGTAATATTTCACAGGTTGTGTTTAGCACCGTCTTGTTGACACAGGGTATTAGGGCCACGACGGTGTGTCCCACTCGGAGTCCCGTTTGCAGTCAGCGTTGAGAGTGGTTCGGTGACATCTGGTCATACAACATGTCAAATGATGTTCAGAAAAGGCCAATTGTCACACTCTGTTCGAAGCGGCCCAGAGTTCGCTCCGGAGGCAAGCGGGTCGTTTAAATGCTGGACCGAAAAGTTTACTGATCTCAAGCAACGCTAACATAGGATGCTTGGAGTTTTTCTGATGGTCATCCTGTGCTGTGTCTCGGTCAAACCGAGTGCGATGAAGTAGGCGGCGAAAGAGCGTTCTATCGATGGGTCTCAGCACATCATTTCACAATTTGTTTTTACAGAGAACGAAAAGGGGTCACAACCTTAAGTCCCCGATAGAAAGTACTATATACGATTCAAAGGTCATTTTGCCTGACGAGTTCTCAATTGTTCTAGAACTATCATCATTATGGAATGATCGGCTTTGGGCCCCTCCACGATACTTCAAATCGATGTTTGATACTGGATCACCGAACTTGTGGGTACCCAGTAAGAAGCTCCTACAAGAGCAACCAATGATTCGCACGTCGTACAATCCGTTTGCTTCAATGTCAAAGGTATTCACATTTAAATCGGTTTCTCTTCGATATGGGAATTACCGGGCTGAGGGCGATATCTTGTCGGTCCTGCTACAAGTAAATGAGAGATCTCCAAAAACTGATCGTCAGATTAATGGTCGATTTTTCGAACAGAGTTTTCTGTGATGGATCGCATAGTGGGCAGCGTGGGGCAGCTGTACACAATTGACGGGCTATTTGGACTTTCAATAAAGCCGTATCATCTACAGCTACACGCAACTCCACTGGATGATATGTTCACCCAAAATATCATTTTATGGCGTATGTTTACCTTCGTCTTTAAAAAAAAATTCAGTATAGTTTTCAAGCGAATTGTTCGAAGCATTTTGAGTCACGTTTAAAAACCAAACGTAGTCAAAATGATTTTCAGCAAATAGACCTAAATTTAACTAGAACGGCTGACATTTGAGTTGGTTTTTTTATAAGACGTTCAATCAATTCCCACTCACAGCAAAATCTTTTACTTGTTGATCGTTTATTCGCTTTGTCAGTTTGATGTCCAAAAGCGCTGTCGCGGGTCAAATAAAGCAAAACATTGCACTGTAGGGCAGCGTAATCTAGCCCCAAAAATCAGAGAGCCTCAAAGCGTTTGGGGTTACCTCGTACAGCGTTATATTATAGGCGTCCTGGAACGCTATAATTGACTGCAACCTAAGGTCCGGAAAGTATGGTGAGGCTGATTTCAGGTAACGCTAACCGTTCCTTATTTACGAGGACTTCAGTGGTGAGTATAAGTCTGGTTTCGAAGTTAGCGTTAGAAAATATAGGCGAATAGCATGTGGGTCGTTGTACGACCAAACTGGACCAGAAAGGGTATGCCGCATTCCTCTCCGAGGCCCAAGTCTTGTAATATTTTCTTTTCAAAGGCGTCGGTTATCCTCGCTGAAGCTTCGTGTTTTCATTAGATAGTGCGAGCAAACTGATAACAGGTTTCGATCTTTTCATTTTATGAAGCATATTTAGTAGGTTAGGTTTACAGTAACAGGAACAGAATTTATGTTCTTTAAGAGGACCTCTAGAATGACGAACTTATTGCGCTTTTAGAGAAAATCTGAAAACATTTGCAAGTGCGCAGCGCGAATGGGATGGTACAAGAACAAGCGTCGGCAAGCAAACATTCCCCGACGTACCACACTACTCATTCCGTTGCTGAAATCCTATCAGTTTAGTCGATCGCCAAACAAATTTTTCAGTGGGCACCCAGCCGTTTATGACTGTGCTTCCTTAGGACAGCAAAATCCTGACGCCGCGGATCGCGAAGACAAAAATCAATTTGGCTACCTGCCAGTAGTTGCACGGGCCTTCCTGAGACACTCGTTTCATTCTAGCTCCAATGTAATCCTTTGTCTGAAACCCTGCCACTGGTGCGTGTCTTCACATGTAAACGTGCTCGAGGAATTTCCCCCGACGGTTGAGTCTTTGGCAGAACGGATCCAGCCTTTTGGGACCACCGACGGCCACATTTCTGCCAGTCTGTGTTTCGCACCAAGCAAGCATTGTTCTTCGGAAGTCCACCAAAGAATATTTTTAGTCATCTTAAAGCTCAGTCTGACTGGAATCCGGCTTAAGCTTCCGAATTTCTCCGCGAAAATAAATCTTCCGCGATGTTTTAATCCTACATTGAACCGACAATTGTTGTCAGCTTCTAGCTGTATTAGAGGATGATAAATATCCAGTTTTCAGTAATCATTCGGGATGAAACTTTTCAGCATGCAAGCAGAATCGCATCATGAATAAAAATATTGGATGTTGTTCTAGGTAAACTCATAACGAAATAGAGAACTTGGAATGAATACTGACAACCTGGATTGATACTCCGTGTATGATAAATTCTAATAAATGTGCTCAGTAATAGTTAGCATGCCACAAAATATTTTATTAAAGATTACGTAGCAAAGTGATGATTTCGAAATCGAAAATTCCGCCAAAAATCTTGGAGACTTGGTTTTAAACTTTTTTATCTGAAAGCGCTCAACTGATGATGCAGTAATACCGTTTCTTGTTACAAGTCACAAGAGGTTTGATTTGTTTTATGGTCCCGTATTCGAATTAGGCATCGGACATCTGTGACAGTCGTATTTGGGGACTTCACAAAGCAACAGGTTCCGGGAAGAGTAAAGAGTGTTCCTGTAATTTGGAACGCTGGAAGTCGAAAGGATAATAAAAAAAACAAGGGTAGATCCAACAGTGTCCTAATCCTTTGTCATAAACAAAATTACACCTAAGGATGCTGAAAATCCGTCGACAGCGCATGACGTGGTTTGTCGTGCTTGGGGCTCATTCGGTAGGCGCAGTCCCCGGATTCCCATCAACATGATGTTCTACTTGAAACCAAACTGCACGAAATTAGCGAATATACACTCATTTGCGATCCAGTTTGGTTCTTTCAAGAGACTCAACTGGAACCCACGTGAATGTATCCATAATGGTGATCTCGGGGTTCACAATCCCCAAAATAATGAGAAACTGATTGAAAGAGAGATTCAGCTGGGTTCCGGATGAGTCTCCCTAAGGAACAGCATTGGTTTGCAAATGAGTGTATTTTCAGTAATTTCCAGCGATTTCGGCGCAAACCGTCACAACACCGTAAGGTCCAGTCACCTGGTGACGGGTTTCTAGCAGAACATCAGTTTGAAGGAAAAAACGGGGACAGCGCCTATCTGATGAGACCCAAGTAGGGCGAAACTGGTCGTGTTATGCAGAAGGAGTTTGGGCGACCTTATGTGTAATAAATTAAAAAGAAAATAATATATCGCGATATTTCAAATATCGTAGCGACTGAAACATGAGGCGGCCTGGTGCAGCACATTTAGTTGCCTGGGAACATCATAAACGAGGTATCCAGCTGGGTTCCAGGTGAGTCTCTCGAAAGACCTGAATTGGTTTGCAACTGAGTGTATATTCAGAAAATGCGTGCAATTTGGTTTCAAGTAGAACATAATGTTGACGGAAACCCGAGGACTGCGCCTAACTCATGAGCCCCAATAACTGCGATCCTGGTCATAAATGTCGCTGGATTTTCAGCAAAATTATGATTAGTACATTACAAAGATACACATTTATCGCGACATTTCAAATATCGTAGCGACTGAAACATGAGGCGGCCTGGTGCAGCATCTTCAGTTGCCTGAGAAAACCAAAAAATTGAGAGTCAGCTGGGTTCCAGGTGATTCTCTCGAAAGAACCGAATTAGTTTGCAAATGAGTGTATATTCAGAAAATGCGTGCAATTTGGTTTCAAGTAGAACATAAAGTTGACGGAAACCCGGGGACTGCGCCTACCTGATGAGGCCCAAGAAGGGCAAAACCGGTCGTCGTCTGTTGATGGATTTGCAGCAACCTTATGAGTAGTACATTACAAAATTCCATGTATCGCGATATTTCAAATATCGCAGCGACTGAAACATGAGGCGGCCTAATGCAGGACACTCAGTCGCCTGAGAACAGCATAATCGTGAGATTCAGGTGGATTCCAGGTGATTATCTCGAAAGAACCAAATAGGTTTCCAAATGAGGGTATATTCGCTAATTTCGTGCAATTTGTTTTCAAGTGGTCATCATCATCATCATCATTGATAGCATGACATCAGTGTTCAAAACCGACGTTTCACTACCGTAAACGGCCGATGTGTCATGAGTTTACCAATGCATGTGCTGTTCATGGTTGTACGTGGGCTGGGATACTGCGAGGGCGCTCACGCCTGGACAGGAGGACGATTAGGGTCCTCAACCAAAGCCTTTGGCTCAGAAGCCTAACCGCAAGGCAGCAGTGTTTGGCGAGAAATGCAAATGCATTAACATTTATGCGGAACAGGTCGCCAGAATTTCCAGACCCCAACCTGGAGAGCCAGTATACTGTGTTCGTCAGACATCTAACCATTGAACAACCTGGTATGAGAGACACTGTGAGTGTCGCGAGACACTCTCCAGTATAGCTCAATGGATCGCTGAAGGGCGCAAACCGTCACAACACCGTAAGGTCCAGTCACCTGGTGACGGGTTTCTAGCAGAACATCAGTTTGAAGGAAAACCGGGGACTTCGCCTACCTGATGTGGCCCAAGAAGGGCGAAACAGGTCGTGGGCTTTCGATGGATTTTCAGCAACCTTATGAGTAGTACATTACAAATATCCATGTATCGCGATATTTCAAATATCGTAGCGACTGGAACATGAGGCGGCCTGGTGCAGCACATTTAGTTGCCTGGGAACATCATAAACGAGGTATCCAGCTGGGTTCCAGGTGAGTCTCTCGAAAGACCTGAATTGGTTTGCAACTGAGTGTATATTCAGAAAATGCGTGCAATTTGGTTTCAAGTAGAACATAATGTTGACGGAAACCCGAGGACTGCGCCTAACTCATGAGCCCCAATAACTGCGATCCTGGTCATAAATGTCGCTGGATTTTCAGCAAAATTATGATTAGTACATTACAAAGATACACATTTATCGCGACATTTCAAATATCGTAGCGACTGAAACATGAGGCGGCCTGGTGCAGCATCTTCAGTTGCCTGAGAAAACCAAAAAATTGAGAGTCAGCTGGGTTCCAGGTGATTCTCTCGAAAGAACCGAATTAGTTTGCAAATGAGTGTATATTCAGAAAATGCGTGCAATTTGGTTTCAAGTAGAACATAAAGTTGACGGAAACCCGGGGACTGCGCCTACCTGATGAGGCCCAAGAAGGGCAAAACCGGTCGTCGTCTGTTGATGGATTTGCAGCAACCTTATGAGTAGTACATTACAAAATTCCATGTATCGCGATATTTCAAATATCGCAGCGACTGAAACATGAGGCGGCCTAATGCAGGACACTCAGTCGCCTGAGAACAGCATAATCGTGAGATTCAGGTGGATTCCAGGTGATTATCTCGAAAGAACCAAATAGGTTTCCAAATGAGGGTATATTCGCTAATTTCGTGCAATTTGTTTTCAAGTGGTCATCATCATCATCATCATTGATAGCATGACATCAGTGTTCAAAACCGACGTTTCACTACCGTAAACGGCCGATGTGTCATGAGTTTACCAATGCATGTGCTGTTCATGGTTGTACGTGGGCTGGGATACTGCGAGGGCGCTCACGCCTGGACAGGAGGACGATTAGGGTCCTCAACCAAAGCCTTTGGCTCAGAAGCCTAACCGCAAGGCAGCAGTGTTTGGCGAGAAATGCAAATGCATTAACATTTATGCGGAACAGGTCGCCAGAATTTCCAGACCCCAACCTGGAGAGCCAGTATACTGTGTTCGTCAGACATCTAACCATTGAACAACCTGGTATGAGAGACACTGTGAGTGTCGCGAGACACTCTCCAGTATAGCTCAATGGATCGCTGAAGGGCGCAAACCGTCACAACACCGTAAGGTCCAGTCACCTGGTGACGGGTTTCTAGCAGAACATCAGTTTGAAGGAAAACCGGGGACTTCGCCTACCTGATGTGGCCCAAGAAGGGCGAAACAGGTCGTGGGCTTTCGATGGATTTTCAGCAACCTTATGAGTAGTACATTACAAATATCCATGTATCGCGATATTTCAAATATCGTAGCGACTGAAACATGAGGCGGCCTGGTGCAGCACATTTAGTTGCCTGGGAACATCATAAACGAGGTATCCAGCTGGGTTCCAGGTGAGTCTCTCGAAAGACCTGAATTGGTTTGCAACTGAGTGTATATTCAGAAAATGCGTGCAATTTGGTTTCAAGTAGAACATAATGTTGACGGAAACCCGAGGACTGCGCCTAACTCATGAGCCCCAATAACTGCGATCCTGGTCATAAATGTCGCTGGATTTTCAGCAAAATTATGATTAGTACATTACAAAGATACACATTTATCGCGACATTTCAAATATCGTAGCGACTGAAACATGAGGCGGCCTGGTGCAGCATCTTCAGTTGCCTGAGAAAACCATAAAAGTGAGAGTCAGTTGGGTTCCAGGTGATTCTCTCGAAAGAACCGAATTGGTTTGCAAATGAGTGTAAATTCAGAAAATGCGTGCAATTTGGTTTCAAGTAGAACATAATGTTGACGGAAACCCGAGGACTGCGCCTAACTCATGAGCCCCAATAACTGCGATCCTGGTCATAAATGTCGCTGGATTTTCAGCAAAATTATGATTAGTACATTACAAAGATACACATTTATCGCGACATTTCAAATATCGTAGCGACTGAAACATGAGGCGGCCTGGTGCAGCATCTTCAGTTGCCTGAGAAAACCATAAAAGTGAGAGTCAGTTGGGTTCCAGGTGATTCTCTCGAAAGAACCGAATTGGTTTGCAAATGAGTGTAAATTCAGAAAATGCGTGCAATTTGGTTTCAAGTAGAACATAAAGTTGACGGAAACCCGGGGACTGCGCCTACCTGATGAGGCCCAAGAAGGGCAAAACCGGTCGTCGTCTGTTGATGGATTTGCAGCAACCTTATGAGTAGTACATTACAAATATCCATGTATCGCGATATTTCAAATATCGTAGCGACTGGAACATGAGGCGGCCTGGTGCAGCACATTCAGTTGCCTGAGAACGTCACGTACGAGAAATTCACCTGTGTTCCGTGTGAGTCTCTCGAAAGAACCGAATTGGTTTGCTAATGCGTGCATATTCGCTAATTTCATGCAATTTGGTTTCAAGTGGATCATAATTTTGACCGAAACCCGAGCACTGCGCGTATGTATCGCGATATTTCAAATATCGCAGCGACTGAAACATGAGGCGGCCTAATGCAGGACACTCAGTCGCCTGAGAACAGCATAATCGTGAGATTCAGGTGGATTCCAGGTGATTATCTCGAAAGAACCAAATAGGTTTCCAAATGAGGGTATATTCGCTAATTTCGTGCAATTTGTTTTCAAGTGGTCATCATCATCATCATCATTGATAGCATGACATCAGTGTTCAAAACCGACGTTTCACTACCGTAAACGGCCGATGTGTCATGAGTTTACCAATGCATGTGCTGTTCATGGTTGTACGTGGGCTGGGATACTGCGAGGGCGCTCACGCCTGGACAGGAGGACGATTAGGGTCCTCAACCAAAGCCTTTGGCTCAGAAGCCTAACCGCAAGGCAGCAGTGTTTGGCGAGAAATGCAAATGCATTACCATTTATACGGAACAGGTCGCCAGAATTCCCAGACCCCAAGCTGGAGAGCCAGTATACTGTGTTCGTCAGACATCTATCCATTGAACAACCTGGTATGAGAGACACTGTGAGTGTCGCGAGACACTCTCCAGTATAGCTCAATGGATCGCTGAAGGGCGCAAACCGTCACAACACCGTAAGGTCCAGTCACCTGGTGACGGGTTTCTAGCAGAACATCAGTTTGAAGGAAAACCGGGGACTTCGCCTACCTGATGTGGCCCAAGAAGGGCGAAACAGGTCGTGGGCTTTCGATGGATTTTCAGCAACCTTATGAGTAGTACATTACAAATATCCATGTATCGCGATATTTCAAATATCGTAGCGACTGGAACATGAGGCGGCCTGGTGCAGCACATTCAGTTGCCTGAGAACGTCACGTACGAGAAATTCACCTGTGTTCCGTGTGAGTCTCTCGAAAGAACCGAATTGGTTTGCTAATGCGTGCATATTCGCTAATTTCATGCAATTTGGTTTCAAGTGGATCATAATTTTGACCGAAACCCGAGCACTGCGCGTACCTTATTAGCCCCAAGTACGGCGTAAGCGGTCGTGAGCTCTCGATGGATTTTCAGCATCCTGATGAATTGTACATTACAAAGGTTTACGTTGAAGATTTTCCCTGTATTCACCCTGTCCGCTCCGTCTTGGCATTCTTTAACTCGGTTTATGGAAGAATTTTTGTTTGTACAAATTCATGAATTTACTGGTTGCAAGTTGTTGGGTGCTCGAACCATCGTATTCGTGGTTCCCGCTACTACGATGCGCCATCAAGAGTCTTCTTCAGGTGCTCCGACGGGTGGTCTATCAATCTGCTGGCGGACAGAACAGCTTGATGTTTCAGTTCCACTTTGATTGGCCACCTGCGAATCAGTAAATTAAACTATTTAGTAATGCGCCAAAACAGTTATGATAGCTTGAGCGATTTTGATCCTTTTGCCGAACTTGGCAGTTTGCTTGGGGGCTTTTCGTCACCAGCACTGAAGTCACTTTCAGTGCGTGTTCGCTTACCAGAGAGAGTTCTCACGATGTATGCGTGTATTTTATGGAGGAAAGCCAGGCGAAGAATACTCATCCTGGATCTTTGCGCTGTCATCTGCAGTCAAACAAATGTGGTTTCATTTTGCACGTGATTGTCTCATGGGAAGTTTGTTCATGAGAAAGCGTCTAATATATATCTGGGCTTCTGAGGATAATTGCTCCTGGTAAGCTCTAATGCCTTCGGATTGATCATATATCATACGATCAAAAAACGTCTAACTGGCAGGAAGAACTGTTCAATCCATGACGGTGCTCAACAGGCCAAAACCTCTACGTAGCCTGATGATAGAGCTCTGTTAGCATTGACATCTGTACATTGTATGGCGTTTCGTACTTTGGACCAGATTCTATTCAGCAAACTAGCTTATCAGCAGCGACCGCCAAGAAAAATTATGTATCGACGGAAGCGGATTCCTCCAGCTACGGACTTCTTTTGATGCCCAGCTACCGTGCAACACGAAGGAAGCACGGGGAATGACATGACGCCAGGTCACCCTAATCTAGTCTAGGGCAATCAAGCACACCACCACGGAGTTACTGGTTAGCCAACTCAACGACCAACCTTGACTTTAATTCGCGCACATAAGCTGTATCGAAGTAATACGGAAGAATCGGACTTGCACAAGCAGGCTGGAAGTAGCTCAATAGGTAGTGTAAAAATATGTAAATAATAACTGGTTGCTTGCACGTGATATTATAAACGGACAAACGTTGCAATACGCAACAGGGGTTAACCGAGCTCACTCAACATTCCATTCGTTCGGATTAAGATGGGTACGCCACAGACGCAGAGGTCACAATTTAGTTTTGCCTCTCTATCTCCATGATTTCACCGTTTACTGATGCTCCGGTCCTAGGTATGAAGCGAGTCTTCTTTGTTCGTGATTCACACCGCCACTTGAGTTCAGTTTGGAAATGGACTGATGTGGATTGGTCATGAAAAATTTCCTTTTTCCGTGTCTGTTTCGGTTTATTCCTAACAACGTACTCTAACTGCTGCGTCCGTCCCCAAATTTGGCATCCGTTCAGTGAGGCGGACACAAGCAGGTAGCTGGCCACAGAAAGCGAATTTTAGCCTCAAACGATACTGCGTGCTGTTTCTCAAGAACAGAAAATCTTAGGCAATCCACAAGGACAATAAATCGCTTGCGTTCCTTATTTTGTGCATGACACAATCTAAGTCACGCTGGAGCTTGGTAATGTCACGGATCACAACTGATTTTACATAGCCCATATAGTTTAGACGAGGAAGTATTCCACTCGGCCAAAGTGTTATCAAATCTTTAGTGGTTTCTGACGCTTCGCATTACGCCTTCTTCAACACTGATCAATGGACCGGAGACGTTGTGTGAGGAGAAACCTTTTCCCCCAACGAACTGAGGTCGAACTGAGATAAAAAATGAAGCCGGCTTGAATGCCGCCTTCTGTCATCCCTTCTAAAGAACGCTGTCACAAGGCATAAATAGCCGAAGAGATGTCTTGCTGAGAATGGACCGCGAAAG
The DNA here is from genome assembly GCF_000715545.1 of Opisthorchis viverrini. NCBI lineage: Eukaryota > Metazoa > Platyhelminthes > Trematoda > Opisthorchiida > Opisthorchiidae > Opisthorchis > Opisthorchis viverrini. The sequence continues at coordinate 537,398 of NW_008751894.1, read as the reverse complement.
AGATTAGAATGTTTATTTGTTTGGAAGAACCATGATATCCCCCGAAGATGACTCCCTGAAACTCGTCCGCTTCTATCTGTTTCGAACCCAAGCGTGACTCAGTTTCAGGGATTGTTTCACGTGAAAGGAGGGTGTGAAAAATGATGACAATACAATTTCAGGGGTTATATTCATGTTTCCCCATGCACATTTCCAGCTGACACTCTTTATTGGTAATTGAAAGTGCTCGGTCACACTCATGTCTTAGTATCCTACAGGTGCGAATCACCCAATGAGTTTCTCTTTTTCAGCATCACATTGGAAGATGACACCGTCCTGGTATCAGACTTTGCAGCACGGACTGACATCGGGGAGTTCAAAACATATCTACCGACATCATTTGTAAATAATCTTTTTCCAGATGTCTGGAAACAAATGCACTTGAGCAATCGCGTTGTATGATGATACGCGAGGAGTCGAATGCCAACCCTATTGGTGAATCTGCAAGGCCACCAACTAAAATGGGAACCAAACCAATACATTGAGCAGGTGAGAACCAAGTTTTGACGTTTGTTTGCTTTGTAGTTACCGCGTCATTTTCCACAGGAGAAACATTCTCACCTTGTTGTGCTGTCATTGAATCACCCAACTCCTAGTCGCGGTGAATTTTGAGGAATGTCCTGGATGTTCAATCAGGTGTAAAATACTTGGAACAGATTGAGTATTCATCGTTTTCTAAAACGTGTGGTGACAATCAGTAGATTTGTTGCTGAGCAACGTTACGCTTTTAGCATACAAAGCTTGGTCAGTACAAGTGACTAGGTTCCGAGGTTAATCGAAATACAAGGCGGAAGGGTAATCAATCGGCTAGGTCAGGGTGAACCTCTAATAGGTGTCGGCCTAAGAGATTTGTTTGTGTTAGGGTGGGTTAACAAGAGTTTGGTCCGAACATTCTCACCTTGTTGTGCTGTCATTGAATCACCCAACTCCTAGTCGCGGTGAATTTTGAGGAATGTCCTGGATGTTCAATCAGGTGTAAAATACTTGGAACAGATTGAGTATTCATCGTTTTCTAAAACGTGTGGTGACAATCAGTAGATTTGTTGCTGAGCAACTTTTAGCATACAAAGCTTGGTCAGTACAAGTGACTAGGTTCCGAGGTTAATCGAAATACAAGGCGGAAGGGTAATCAATCGGCTAGGTCAGGGTGAACCTCTAATAGGTGTCGGCCTAAGAGATTTGTTTGTGTTAGGGTGGGTTAACAAGAGTTTGGTCCGTGGGGAACCTGTGTTTGTTTGAATCTAGCCTAGGGTCTAGTTCTCCTGGTTCGATTCATCTGAAGGTCCCTTTTGAACGTCGTTTTAACCTTTCGTCTCTCTGTGTGAATGAGCTGGTGCTAACATAGCTGTGTACAATGGATGTGATTTCCACTCCCACCCTCCGGTTTTTGCCAAGGAATCTACGTGGATTGACAACTACGTGTCATCTCGGCTTATCTAAGACCGCTTTTCATACGCTCGCCAGTTCCACACCCTCGATTCCATTTACGCTGTGATGCTTAGTAATTTTCACCTCCTCGGCCATCATCCGCTTTGGTGTGAATCGCAGTTTCCGTCCTAAAACTTCCACATTCTTCAGACCTGTTCTACGTCCCGTGTCCAAAGCATGTCTATGGCCACCCCTGAGTTTTTGACCAGCGTTTGGTATTCTTATGCATTCTTTGGTGGTTTGTTAATATTTCTTTTATGCTCACGAATTCTGGTGTTCACTTCCCGGAAGTTTATCAAGTGTAAACTTTAGTACACCGGTTGCAGTTCATTTTACACACGCAGTACCTAGTCCTTCCAACCGGCGAGGGACCCCCAATGCACCAAAACTGAATGTAGCTTTTTTCTCTTCTGGAAAGCTACCCGAATGTTAGTTAAGTTCAAGTCTCCGAATAACCTGTGATGTCTCTGATTTATATGGAATGACGGCCGAGACAATTCATTCCATACTGGGTCGAAATAGTGGAGACAATATCTTTCTTAGTTGACGCCTAATGTCCCGGTTGGCCTCCAGGTCAACAAACATTTAGATGCTCGCCCGAACGGGTATTTCGTGGTCCCACATATCACTCGTTTTCCAGCTACTTTGGTCAAACACCTGCATGTTCCGTTCGTACTTTTGTAATGTTTCTTCTTATTTGGTCATCTGACATTGTTTTTTTTTCGATAAATCAGCTCGCACTAGGACGGTGTCAGTCACTGTTTGAAGGTGTGGACCTATATTCGGTATATGGTGCAATCGCTGGCCTCTCGTTTCCGCGGCATTTCTCCGTGGTATTCGACGTAGATAATGAATGAGTGGGAATCGCCGAACCGATTTGACACCGTTCACTCAAGAATTAACATTTACATTGACATTCCGTCCAGTGTTGCGTTTCGAAGTTCCACTGATTATTTTTGAGCAAAACGTAGCAAGTGACTTGTGATTTCTGACAAAAGGATTATTTTGCTGTACCTGTTGATGAGCCCGACGTGACCACGTTTGTATTGCGTGGAATTGTACAAGTGCGCATTTTTGCATTTCTCCGTATTCAAATAAAAACGATTACGGAATTGACGAAATACGTATTGTTATAATGGAAGCAAAATAAAGGTACAAAACAGCACATCGGAAGGGATTGGGAAGACATTTCAGGGTGAGAATAATTTATTGGAGGCAATTCAGATGACATCGTTTTAGCGTGAGACGTTAGGAAATCAGCGGTATTCGACCTCCGCGAGGATGTAGCGGCGGCACGCGTCGGTTCTGAAATGTGCAGGTATGAATACAGGTATTACTAAATTCACACGGCACATATTCGCACGGGTTGAGTGACACTGGAGAGAAGACCGGAGCGTGTCAATAGCGCACGTGTTTTCAACCGAAACCGAAAGCGGAAGTCGGGGCACAAATGTAGGTCAAGTTCAATCAGGGGGCGTACAAGCAGGCTACTCATTCCTGTCGTGGCTGGTGGCGGCCCGTTCGTGGTACGTGCAATAGAGAGAGAGATAGGGAGAGGCACACATCAGGTCATATGATTAACGTGCACGGAGATACAGTCCAGCTCCAAATGCCTTACATCGTGTACGTTTAAACGGCGCGGTTTGGCCAAATTAAACGATGTCATTGGGTTAAACCAAGCAGACGTCACGACAATTTTCGACATCACAGAACGGAACATTTTTGGTCGGCTGATTGATTTAACTCAAAATCGATCTTCTGACAAATAATTTGTCCACATTGCACCATATGCACATTTGGATATGACTCTGAAATGTTTATCCAAAAACGCCCCTAAGCGAACCCAATATCCCATTGTTCAGAGTAGCTTGAGAGCCAATCAACGGACCTAATTATCAGCACACAAAGTTGTCAGACCAAATGATTAAGTTCTACAGTGTAAAAAACTTTAGTCAGCTGCCATCTGTGAATAGTAGGGATGACAAAAACTGGAGATCGAGGGTGTGAGGACGTCAGGTTATTCTGAGACTTCGAACTCCCCGGCACATCCTTTGAGGCGAAAGTGTCATAGAATGTCTTCGACTACATAGACGGACGAGCTCCGAAAACTGAGCTCAGTTGCTCAGGAGATCGAGCGAATTTTACTCCGACTGGAATGTAAGATTTTTACCTTCCTGTCTAACTGTGTAGTTTGTATTTCTAACAGCTAACTTTGCACCGAAGGACTTTCTTGGTCTCACCAGCAGTGAACATCATCGGGACTTAATTGCTTACCGCGTGAATACCTCGTCGTTCGAATGATGAACTCGTCCATAGGGATGCTGAACGTTTATCGAAATTGGAAAAGGTTGAGATTGTGAATCTAATCTGACTGGACGTTTCCTCAGAAAATCTATTGCTTCTCACCATGTGTGGTCAGCATGGATTGCGCAACTTCTGATAAGCAGCGATGAATTAAGGAATGGTTGAGGATCGGCAAACTCGTCAATTCGCTTCATAATTTCGTAGTTCCTAATTGAAGAGAATCTAATTCACCCCTATCCTCCCCGTCATTAAGTTGATTCCAAGTGGGTCTATTAGTGCAATACTGAAGATGGTCATAACACAAATCATAAGGTATATGCACTAATAAAGGTTTTTATTATGGTTGATAATGGTGGGATGCCACACATATAAGAATAAATACAATGCAAAATGGGAGCAAGTCAAAAGAGGAACTTATCGTCTGTGAGAGTTCCNCGTATTCAAATAAAAACGATTACGGAATTGACGAAATACGTATTGTTATAATGGAAGCAAAACAAAGGTACAAAACAGCACATCGGAAGGGATTGGGAAGACATTTCAGGGTGAGAATAATTTATTGGAGGCAATTCAGATGACATCGTTTTAGCGTGAGACGTTAGGAAATCAGCGGTATTCGACCTCCGCGAGGATGTAGCGGCGGCACGCGTCGGTTCTGAAATGTGCAGGTATGAATACAGGTATTACTAAATTCACACGGCACATATTCGCACGGGTTGAGTGACACTGGAGAGAAGACCGGAGCGTGTCAATAGCGCACGTGTTTTCAACCGAAACCGAAAGCGGAAGTCGGGGCACAAATGTAGGTCAAGTTCAATCAGGGGGCGTACAAGCAGGCTACTCATTCCTGTCGTGGCTGGTGGCGGCCCGTTCGTGGTACGTGCAATAGAGAGAGAGATAGGGAGAGGCACACATCAGGTCATATGATTAACGTGCACGGAGATACAGTCCAGCTCCAAATGCCTTACATCGTGTACGTTTAAACGGCGCGGTTTGGCCAAATTAAACGATGTCATTGGGTTAAACCAAGCAGACGTCACGACAATTTTCGACATCACAGAACGGAACATTTTTGGTCGGCTGATTGATTTAACTCAAAATCGATCTTCTGACAAATAATTTGTCCACATTGCACCATATGCACATTTGGATATGACTCTGAAATGTTTATCCAAAAACGCCCCTAAGCGAACCCAATATCCCATTGTTCAGAGTAGCTTGAGAGCCAATCAACGGACCTAATTATCAGCACACAAAGTTGTCAGACCAAATGATTAAGTTCTACAGTGTAAAAAACTTTACTCAGCTGCCATCTGTGAATAGTAGGGATGACAAAAACTGGAGATCGAGGGTGTGAGGACGTCAGGTTATTCTGAGACTTCGAACTCCCCGGCACATCCTTTGAGGCGAAAGTGTCATAGAATGTCTTCGACTACATAGACGGACGAGCTCCGAAAACTGAGCTCAGTTGCTCAGGAGATCGAGCGAATTTTACTCCGACTGGAATGTAAGATTTTTACCTTCCTGTCTAACTGTGTAGTTTGTATTTCTAACAGCTAACTTTGCACCGAAGGACTTTCTTGGTCTCACCAGCAGTGAACATCATCGGGACTTAATTGCTTACCGCGTGAATACCTCGTCGTTCGAATGATGAACTCGTCCATAGGGATGCTGAACTTTTGTCGAAATTGGAAAAGGTTGAGATTGTGAATCTAATCTGACTGGACGTTTCCTCAGAAAGTCTATTGCTTCTCACCATGTGTGGTCAGCATGGATTGCGCAAATTCTGATAAGCAGCGATGAATTAAGGAATGGTTGAGGATCGGCAAACTCGTCAATTCGCTTCATAATTTCGTAGTTCCTAATTGAAGAGAATCTAATTCACCCCTATCCTCCCCGTCATTAAGTTGATTCCAAGTGGGTCTATTAGTGCAATACTGAAGATGGTCATAACACAAATCATAAGGTATATGCACTAATAAAGGTTTTTATTATGGTTGATAATGGTGGGATGCCACACGTATACATGCAAATTGAAAGCAAGTTAAGAGAGGAACCTTGGTGAAAGTCCGGACGGCGGGAACGTGCTTTCTCCGCAGTAGGGCTGCTACACGTTTTTCATAGTTATCCGTGGACTTGTGGGGAGTGGTTAACTTATTTCTCCCTGCGCGCGCGAGTGTGTGGACTGGGCCGAGTTGTATGCTTATTCGTTGAAGGCAGTGTGAAGCGAGGGGTGTCCTTTCGTGTTTGATGCTTGCAAGAACATGTACGAATGCAAAATGACAGCAAGTCAAGAGAGGAACTTATCGTATGTGAGAGTCCCTTGGTGAATGTCCGGACGGCGGAAACGTCCTTTCTCCGCAGTAGGGCTGCTACATGTGTTCCATAGTTATTCGTGGACTTTTGGAGAGTGGTTGACTTCTTTTGCCCTGCGCGCGAGTGTGTGCGTTGGACCGATTTATATGCCTATTCATTGTGTGTAGTGTGAGGAGAGTGGTGTCTGATGCTTCCACAAACATGAATACAACTTGGCCTGATGTGGTTGAAGCTCGTAAGCGTTCATTGGACGTGACGCAAGTGGTATCCTGGTGAAAAAAATTGGGTGGGAAGTTGTACTGGACAAGTCGTCGGCTAAGTTTGCAAGTGGGACAGAAATTGTCACGTGGTTTGAGTGTTTGTGACGACCGATCTGATAGGTGACTTACACAGGCCTCCCCCAGTTCTAAAAGCCACAGTAGCTGGTGTTGGATAACTGAGACACATCTTGAAGTCTCTTCAAATATGAGCCTCGTGATGCGGACAGTTCTCGGTTCAACAAGCCAAGTCTTCGAAAACCGAGTTCTTCTACCTCTTATCTGACAGCAGTTTTCATGGTTGATTTACACTACCCTTCTAATCAGCGTTTTCGAGCGTCTGATAGACAAACATAAACGGAAATCACTAATCGTGTCGTTTAGGCACAATATCAGATAAGTGAAATTTAACGGACAGGCTGGGAAGTACTCACTCTTTTTGCTTGACACATGAATGTGATAAAAATCCGTTAGACAAGGGAGAATAACCTCATTTGCGCTGTGAACAGGAAAAATGGTTAACGAAACTTATCTTCGATCAATACTAGGTCGTTCGATGGATTTCTTTGGGCTACATAGACAGTCTACGAACTGTGGGCTATCCTTGTGGCACTTGCTGAAAGAAAAACTCCAAGAGAACCTTGTTCCCGCATTATTTATAACATAATCCCTTGACTTTTGAAAGTCTTATGAGCTCGTTCGTGCCAAAATAAAAAAAACAGCTCTAGTGAGCGCCCCAAGCGAGAACATTTCGGGTTCATTTTTGTTTGATGGCCGCGCGTACATCCAAATGGCGGAAATACTTGTGGTGGGAACTTGTAGGACAACTAGAGGTAGCAGAGGTGATTCAGGCTTGCTTCCGGTGACCACAACTCACATAAATCTCCACCCACGTGTTCGATTTGTGTGGGTAGCCCCGGTCATTTTCTTCGTTATCTTCACGTCTAACGGTGCTCACGGGGTAAACGGTTATGATGGAGCTATATGTGAAATGAATTTGCGAACGGAAACATGGAGTTGATTACTTCATTTTACACATGCTGGTTGTCTTTTTTCACATATCTTTTCCCGGCATGTGTGAGTTCCGACAACTTCAACCACTCGGACTGTTCGGGAACTTTGTTGTACAATAGCCAATTGAAAGGAGGGGGATGAAGAGCCAAATGGACTGCGAATCTTGGCTCATATGCAAATATAAATGCACGTTCCGTTGTATGGCAACACTATAACTTCAAAAACATTAGCTTGCCTGATTAGCCGCTTGTCGCTAAACATATTGCCTTATTCTTGATAGAATATTATTCCTGATAACAGGAACTTGCATGCCAAAGCTATTGACATTACTTACGCCTTTGGAAGTCCCAGGCCTCTACACGCAGTTCCAGTATGACGGACGATGGTTTATACTGTCAACCGATTGAAGCGAACGGGTCTATGGAAGAAATCTGGTCAGGTTCCTTGTGCCATGCGACTGCCCCAGTGGCAGCCAAATGGATGGCGAACTAGCGAATAAAAAAGCACAAGTAAGCGAAATACACACCAATTTGGTTTCTAGCGAGAGATTCAACCTAGAACCCAGCTGAATCTCTCGCTTGTGATACTTCCAGGCAACAGAATGTGCCGCACCAGTCGCTAGGATATTTGGGATATCACAATACACGTATACACCCCTAATGCACTACTCATACGGTTGCTTACCATGGAATTTCAGCAACCTTATAAGTAGTGCTTTACGAATAAAGTAGAAATAAGTTTGCATAAAGCAAAGGAAACTTTTGGAATGAACGAGCTCTACCCGCACGATTGTTATGAGCTAAGTTCGCGAAAAGGTGCAATAAATTCATTAAGACCAGGCTAGGTGTTTTTGGACGAAGGTGCAGTAATTAGTTGATAGTTGATAATTAGTTCGTAAACAGTCGGTGCTGCTCAACGTAAAGAAGACGGCCATCGGTCGGTTATCCGACAGAGTCGCTGAGAAAGACTCGAATTCTCGAAACTACTGTTCGAAATCGAACCCCATTCTACCTTTTTCGTGGACATTATTGTCCGAAAGGCATATTCATCACATTTTCAACTTCCGTACCTACACCGTTTTGCAGGTATCCGAAATCGGTTTTTGTGGAACGTGTGACTCGCGTCGTTCAATGAGCGCTATCCATACTCTGTTGTGGCATCAATCTGCGCCATTTAATCTTAACCCAATTCAGATTACAGGCGACCGCACCTACGCTAGTTTTGGTGATTCATGCACAGTTTCCGGATAACCAAACAAATATGACACTCTTAATTTGCCTTGAATCAGATTTCCTGCAGTCGTTTTTTACCGATCACACTTATCCAGCTCTTTCTTTACCCCATGGCTATTTACAAATCAGTTAACAACAGGGGATTGTAGTTACCACTCTGATTGTGAATGAGTGCGAACTGCCTTTTAGTGTGATTTCACCCGCCCAAAATGTGAGGCGATTACTTGTTCAAAGTCCTTGAACAAACCGGGCTACAATAATGTATGTGGCCAGTTTATCAGCCTACCTTGGCACTCATCCGCAATGACCAAGTGATCATAAACACTTAGAATTTGTCACTCTCCCACGTAAACGGACGTGTTTAGAATGAATTATAAGTACACTTGAAGGAAATATCCTCAAAAAAATAGACGGCATTCGAAAAATTACCATTCGGGAATTGCGTTAAAACTGTTCATAGTGTTATTCTGGTTTGTAACCTAGAGGACAGAGAGGGAGTTATTACAAACTGTGAACTGCTTTCCGTAGACTTGGTATGTGATTTGGCGAAACTCATTAGAAATAAGAAAGACTACATTGTTGACCATCTGAGCCGAGTTTTATTTTGACTTACTATTAGAAGAAATAGCTCCGAACTTACCGGGATCACATAACTGCCGATGAAATAACCGATTTTCTTTGAAACGGATTTCATTGGTTGCTCTTCAGTCATCCTTGACAAATAAGTCGTATTCTTGGTACCACTTTCGAACTCTTGTACGCGACACTGACGAATGAAACAGCTTGCTCGCACTGGTTTGGCCAAGTGCACCAAACGATCAAGCGGCTATCCAGATCGGGGTTCATGGTAGTAAGAAGGCTTTAAGGAGACCGTGGAACACAACACTTATGCGTCCCAGTTTAGTAAGCCAGCAACCGTTATTAAAGAACCACATCATTCAACTCACAACTAATACGAAACACGAAAACTACCGATGTTGGTCGTTGCAGTCGTCTTAACCTTATCCTTCAATAACAGAAATGTTCTCGAAATCGTCGATCCAGTCCAATTTCTCTTTGTTTATTCTGATGAGTTCCCGAACATAGCTTCGGTTCAGTTCGCATTCGTCGCAGCTGAGCGATTTCAGCGAGCCCTCAAATCAATACTTTCGAGATTATACGGATAGGTCTGCAAAGCTTCCGTACATAAAATTGTGTCCGTCAGTGAAGCCTACACTCCATATTCCAATTTAATTTCCTGATTGCATCGAAGGCAAAGTATATCAGGCTGGTACCATCGAAGAGTGCCACATGCGCCTCACTAAGAACAAGAGTAAAATAATTCCTGAACCGTCCGGGACCTTGCCACAATTTCTCGATTCGGTTAACATTACCACGTCAAAGAAAGTACCCACTGAAAACTGTTCGACAGCCCACGACCGGATTCACCCTTGTTGTTTCATTCATGGATTGATAACGCTGTCAAGGCCATAGGACTGATAACTAAAATTGTGAAGCCATGTTTCAATTACTGATTGCTTCAAAGTAAGGAGTGCCTTCGGATAGAATCTGTTGAACTAGCAACCATTCATTCAGCCAATGCAAACGCCTGAGCTGCAAGGACATTTGGATCGCGGGTTTTGCAGAAGAGTAATTACTTCAATGCATATTACTACCATTATCACTACTAATGAGAGGAAGAAGGCCCTCGCTGCGGAGTCATTTATCAGGAAATGCCAACTGACGTGTTACAGACCGTTGAACAGAGCAGCGAAAATCTAATTTGCATCTTATTCTCAAAAACTGGACACCCATCTTCTCCGGAGCGCGTCTCCGCAAACCTTCCTGGATATACATTGACTCCAATCATTCCTCGCTCAAATTCAAGCGAACGTTACAAAGTGACTCCAAGAATTCCGCAGCAGATTTCCCCTTTTCAAAGACGCAAAGCAAAATTCCAGGAACACCACATACTATAGCGTGCCTCTCCATCAGTGGTATCACCGTTAGACACCTCCACCTCTTAAAGCTCGTGCGCATGCCATCGACATTCATTTACCTCCGTTAGGTCGGCTTCGGCAGCGGGTCTATTCCACCGCTCTTCGGGTGTATCATGTCAGTTGCGAAGCTGTGTATCGTTCACTTTTTTCGATCCCTGACCATCTTGAAAATCATAGACGTTCTCCCGGTGGTCGGTGACGACGAACGGCCCTTTCCATCGACCGCCCAGCTTCCGAGGCCCCAGTTCACTCCTTCCAGCATAATGGTGTTCCATCCACCTAACCTTCGTGCCTATGAGGAACGTTCGGACGTTTCTACTTGCCGTTTTTTTGCCAAGCCCTTTCCTGAAAGGCGGTCAAATTTTCTCGAGCTCTCCTTCTTTCTTCATCTACCTCCTCCGAAACCAGGCCTGTTGCCGGCCACAGCCCAATTTCCTGATCGACCGGAAGCCGCGGATGTCGGTCGTACATCAGTGCAAACGTGGGCGTTCCTGTGGTTGGCATTATGGAAGCGCGATGATCTAACGACACCTTTGGGAAGTTCAATCTTCAGTCACCCACGTTGGCCGCCATCCACTACTTTGTTGTTCGGTTAGGCTCTTTGTTTGCGGGTGGTATGGTGCCGTCCTTATCCGTCTTATACACAGCTTCTGCAAGAAATTTCTAAACTTCTCGCTCTCAAAGCAAGGCTCCTGATCGCTTAGGATCATTTTCGGCACCCCATGGTTGGCCACAATGTGATGCATTACTACTCCGTTAATTGTGGTCGCCCCCTGATTAGGCAAGGCTGCGGCCTTAATGAATCGCGATGGGTGTTCTTTCATAATCACGATAAATTGATTCCCGCTTAATGTCACCGGAAAGGGACCCATGGCATCTGCTGACCAAAACTCGCCGAATTTCGAGACAGAAATAATTTCCATGGGATGGGTTGCCCCTGTCGTATACCATTTCATTAGTTGGCAACGCTTACAGACACGACATAATCCATCACTTGACTTCTCATCCCGGGCCGGTGGGCCCTCTGTCGGAGTAAGTCGTACGTATCCGTGCACCCTGTGTGCGTCATCACATGGCATTTGATGATAAGTCCCCGTCTCATGAAGCGAGGTATCACTGGCAGCACCACATCCGAATCAGTGGCGTTCCAGAAAATTATGCCAGATTCATTAAGCCTCAGCCGATCAAAGTGACTCTGGAACGCTTCTTATTCCTTGTCTCCCTCTCCGTTCTCAATGTTGCTCCCATTTAACAAGGCGCCTGCAAGCTTTCCAAACGCAAGGATCCTGATAACTTTCCGGGATCCAGTTTGACGACGAAAACATTCGCTCCTATAGTGATTTTGGGGACCTCATTTTCAGCCTCTGGCCTTGACAGCCAATCAGCATAGTGTTTCTCCCAACTTAGCATCTACTGCATTGTGAAGTCTTACTCTTGCAACCGGAGTGCCTAGCGCGCGAGCTCCTCGAAAGGATTCTCTGGTGATCCCGATCCAGTCCAGGGGTTTGTGATCGGTTTCCACATGGAACCTTTGCCCAAACATATATGGCCTCCACTTATCCAGGGCGCAGACGATCGCCTAACATCCTTTTCCAATGGCGTAGTACATCTGTTCAGCGTTGATCACGACGCGACGGCAAATTCGATAACCCATTCTTCTACTTTAGGAATGCGCCGATCCCACGATCACTGGCGTCCGTTGAAACACTGAATATCTCTCCGACCCTGGGCAGTTTGATGGTCAGTTGCTGATCAAACATACTTGCCTTGACACGCCAAAAAGCTTCTTCGGTCCAGTCGAATTTCTGATTTGACCGAGCAGGTCGTGCAGAGGCGGAGCAATCGTGTTGAACCCCGTAACGAACCGGCTGTGGTATGCTGTTTGTCCAAGAAACTGCCGTAGAGACCGCTTTGAATTGGGAAAAGCACAATCCCTAATCTTTGCCAATTTTTCGGGCAGTGGGTCAACTTCTCCGTGACCCACTTTATGCCCCAGTAGTGTCACCGAACTCCGAGCGAGCTGGATCTTGGCTTCATTTATCCGCAGGCTAGCTTCCCGGATCCGCTCCAACACAGCCTTCAAGTGAATTGCATGCTCTGGTTCCACATTGCTGTACACAACACCTTCTCCATTCACGGCAACATTCTTGAGTCCCTTCGTTACAAGAAGCATCATGCGCCGGAATGTTAATTGTGCTCCGGACAAACCAAACGGCGTTCGTCTAAATTGATACTGAGTGTTCTTAAACGTAAACGCCGTTTTCTCTCCTCCTCCTTGAAAGGCAGTTGCCAATATCCTGATCGCTAGTCGAATTCGGTGAAGTATCGAGTGTGCTGGAGGGAATAAAAAATCTCCGCAACCGAAGGCACAGGTACAACCTGATTTACGGTCAATTCACTCATTTAAAACCTGCATTTTCCATTGACGTTTCCTGCAAGCACAACTGGGGATTTGTATGCAATATTGGCTTTTTCGATTGATTCTTCAACATCTCTTCAATCTGTCTATGGACCCCCTCCCGTCGATGGAGCGGCAACGGACGGTGGCGAAAGGGTTCTGACGACGGAAGAATTTCGTGTTCAATCCATGGGCAGAAGTCAAACGGATCGTCATCGCCTGTGAACAGTTCGGAATATTCCTCGTCCATGGAACGTGTTGACGGTGCATTACAAGATGAAAGCTTTCGGACACGCAGCTCACTCACAACCTTCAAGCTTTGTTGCGCCATACATTGTCACCAGCCTTCCCTGCTTTAGAACAATCACGGAATCAGCGTCCTTGAGAAAATCTGGTCCCATTGTTATCTGGTCCACGTCTGGGCTGATCAGGAACGCGAACTGCACGGACTTGTCACCCAGGCGTATCGAATGCGTTGACAATCCGACAATCTTCAGTCGATATCCACCCACTGCTCTTACGGCTAGCGCGCACGGTCTGCGTTCAGCTTGGTTCCATCTTCGCTTCAGCGATGCGGAGGTCAGTCCGGACAGACGGATGTTCTTCCATTGCTTTTTCATAAAGGGACCTACTCATAGTTTCTCGGGATTTCCATCTTCCGGATTCAAACATCCAGGTTAACCCGGGCAATTTTTGACGTGTAAAAGCACACCACGATTTATGTTAGCAAAAATGGATCGATCACCACAATACCAACTAAGTGTGATTGCCTGATCTGCCTATATATTTATATGTCTGAGTTTCTTAGGGTAGATCAATTCAGTACATAAGACGTGTCAAAGGTGGGCCACTGAATCCGATGCTCAACGGTCGTATTGCTAAAGCCTAACTTGTCCACATCCTCCGGCAACGACAGGGAAACTGCATTCTCCACCAGGTCAGCGCAAATGTTAACTCGTTGGCCGGATATTATGTCAGAAGCGGGATAAATTATCACAGAACAGTGTTTAAAGGAACCACTTAACATACGAGACTCCAAGTTACGTATTGCCTGGCCACCAGAATTCTAGCCTGGAGTTTGCATATTGTTGAGTCGTTGGACATCGTATTTTAGACCCAACATCTTTTGTGATTTTCTTGCTGTTGACCTGGCCTGTCCTGGTGTGCTCGATCATTCGATTACACACATCGGTCAGGATTGAAACTTATTTCATTTTTTACTCGATGGATTTGTGTCGAACAGAGTTCGCACTTGTAACCCAGTTCCACAAATGAATAAATGATCAAATGTTCATGACCCCTTTGGAGGAACCCTTTATGCCGAAACTCATAGCTTGTTCGTCGTTCGGTTTTAATACGCCTAACCGAGGACCCAAAGAAATGGAGAACGACAATATTGCTCAGACTGACAGCTAGTTCGCAGGTGTTTCGCTGTTATTAGCGTAGGAAGCATTATCACCGCGGAAAGCCGATGCTCCTGAAACCTTTGCAATCCATCTTTTTTGGCTCGAATGACAGATCAGCAACCAGGTGATCAACAACCAGTAAAGTCACCCGAGTTGGCACTGTCTCGATATATTTTCAGTGCCTGTACCGTTCAAATAAAATGCATTTCAGAGAACTAGTGAAGATGCCTATGCCGGATTCGAAACAGGGCCAGCAATTTTGAGCCGTAATCACCCAATCATTCTTAGCTTCTAAGCCAAAGTGAACTTCCAAAGGCAGCTTTCTTCGGCGAGCCTGGAATTTAATATTGGTCCTGGAGAGAGACTGACAACCAGAAGGTGAACATCGGGTACCTACCATATCTTGCAGCGTCTCCAAGGTTGGTTACTTCCAAAGAAGACTTGTAAAAATCTGTGAATGTTGCGGGAGGTTTTAGGGCTACGAATAAATTCAGTCAATTTTTATCACAATACACAAACGTATCCTATGTTCATTCCAGGGTGTTATGAAATGTTTGATGTGTAACTACGGGTCGGTCGTGGTTACTGCTCACCCAGATGTCGGGTCAGTGTTATTATTTGTTCGTTTAATTCGGCCACTTTTCTGGATGGGACTGCAAGTTTGTATGACGGAGCCTTGATTCTGTACATAGATTTATCGTTCTGGGAATTGGATAAGAGCCTGCGATTGTTGCGCGGGTAAACAAAACACCAATTAAATCATTGTAAACTACTTACACTGCTTGAGTGGGTGAAAAAGTGGATCAATTTGGATATTCAGTTTCGCATGTCATCTAGGTTTCGAAAATTCCCGTCACTACATCGGCGACTGGAACGAGATAACGTATCGCAAAGCCTTGTATGTGCTAAATGTTCCCATGTAGCATTGGTTAGGTATCGGCGCTCCTGTTATCGCTTTTAGGGCAGTTATTTTAGAAAAACACCACGTTGCAACCTAGCAAAACTAGCTTACTTGTGAAATCACACTGTCTTTCGTACATCAGACTCCCCTTAGATTAGCGTGAGCTTTGTACCAATTGGTGTCGTCCTTTGTCCCCTGCCCCATATATTATACAGTGGTTTGGCAGTGAAATTGTAGACAAAGTTCAGCGACTTGATACAATTCGGTGACGACGGGAATTATGAACCTCTGTGACTATGGACAAGGTTTATTTGGTGAGAGGATGTGTTCCAACGAAAGTCCACCTTTATGCTTCCAGTGAAAAAAACCGCGTGATGGTCATTGTTGCATCACTCCCACATTCACGTAGAAAATGCAAGACGGAAAACCTCATTTTTCGGAACCATAGTCATACAATTGACAATTTAATCAATTGTTTCCTTCTCGCAACACAATGTGTAACACGCTGAGATGGAACGTGAACAAGTTCCAACACAAGCGAGATATTATACGTTTCAGAAGGGCTTTGTAAACAGCCGGTAGATGTTATTCGGGCTCCGTTTCGCTTTTCACACAAACGCTTCATCGGGCCAAGTGAGCTGGTCGCCAAATTGGATAAAATGAAAGACAGGCGGGGAACCAGTTAGTGAGCCTCCCACTATATCGTCACAGTAGGTCAGCGGTGAGTTTGGATTTAAGCTCTTGTCGTTTAATGTGGTTGTCAAAATATTACTTTGATAGATTGGGGGATTTTCAAGTGGTTGATGAGGATCCGTCGACAGGCGAGTTTCAAATAAATTCTGATCGTATTTGATTCATTAAACTTCCAATTCGTGGTGCTTCAATTGATGATTCCCCTCGGTTGCCACTGGTAGATTTTCCTTGCTCTTTGTGGGATTGTGAGTGCTCCAACAGTTTAGTTTTGAGGGGGTAAGTTGAGGTCAAGTGGAATCCACACGATGACTTATCTTGTATCTGATGATCGCACACCAACAAGCTTCAGCTCGACTGATCAAAAGCCGCTCTCCCCAGGCTTGCCAGTTCCACGCCTTTTATTCTGCTAACACTGGGGTACCTGATTGCAACCTAGCAAAACTAGCTTACTTGTGAAATCACACTGTCTTTCGTACATCAGACTCCCCTTAGATTAGCGTGAGCTTTGTACCAATTGGTGTCGTCCTTTGTCCCCTGCCCCATATATTATACAGTGGTTTGGCAGTGAAATTGTAGACAAATTTCAGCGACTTGATACAATTCGGTGACGACGGGAATTATGAACCTCTGTGACTATGGACAAGGTTTATTTGGTGAGAGGATGTGTTCCAACGAAAGTCCACCTTTATGCTTCCAGTGAAAAAAACCGCGTGATGGTCATTGTTGCATCACTCCCACATTCACGTAGAAAATGCAAGACGGAAAACCTCATTTTTCGGAACCATAGTCATACAATTGACAAGTTAATCAATTGTTTCCTTCTCGCAACACAATGTGTAACACGCTGAGATGGAACGTGAACAAGTTCCAACACAAGCGAGATATTATACGTTTCAGAAGGGCTTTGTAAACAGCCGGTAGATGTTATTCGGGCTCCGTTTCGCTTTTCACACAAACGCTTCATCGGGCCAAGTGAGCTGGTCGCCAAATTGGATAAAATGAAAGACAGGCGGGGAACCAGTTAGTGAGCCTCCCACTATATCGTCACAGTAGGTCAGCGGTGAGTTTGGATTTAAGCTCTTGTCGTTTAATGTGGTTGTCAAAATATTACTTTGATAGATTGGGGGATTTTCAAGTGGTTGATGAGGATCCGTCGACAGGCGAGTTTCAAATAAATTCTGATCGTATTTGATTCATTAAACTTCCAATTCGTGGTGCTTCAATTGATGATTCCCCTCGGTTGCCACTGGTAGATTTTCCTTGCTCTTTGTGGGATTGTGAGTGCTCCAACAGTTTAGTTTTGAGGGGGTAAGTTGAGGTCAAGTGGAATCCACACGATGACTTATCTTGTATCTGATGATCGCACACCAACAAGCTTCAGCTCGACTGATCAAAAGCCGCTCTCCCCAGGCTTGCCAGTTCCACGCCTTTTATTCTGCTAACACTGGGGTACCTGACGATTTCTACCACCTCGGTTACCTGTCCATGTGACGTGGACCGTGGTACTCGCCTCAGAACCTCAGCATTTCTAAATCTATTTTGTGTCCCGTATCCAGTGAGTGTTCAGCAATTGCTGATTCCGCGAATAACGCATGATATTTATCTGCATTTCCTGGCGGCCTGTTAATTTTTATGCTATGCTCATCGATTCTGTTGTGCAGTTTCCTAGTCGCCTGCCTTAGAGATGTATTTAAACTTAATTTTGTAGACGAAGTCCTTGATACACTTTGTAGGGAGGCATCGCTTTCACTGCTCCATTGCAGAACGCAGTATGCTCCCTCCCTAAGAAGCTACTCTTGTTAGCCGAGTTTAAAATTCTTAGAATGGTCTTGGATGAACCTTGTTTAAATAGAATAACAGCGCTCTCGATGGGTTGGGTTTCTCTACCGGTGCCAACACCATTCGCACTTGACGCCTAATCAAGCTACTACCTTGGAGTTTGTTCTTTGTTTCAATTTTGGCCGCTGTCCGATCTGCTTCCTCTGTGAACAGGGTCCTTACCTGCTTAAAAGTTGATGGAGCAATGTTAGCGAATACCGATTCCGGATGAGCGGACGAGTAGTTGAAGGCTGCCCCAGTGTCATTGGCTTATATTTGGTTTCCCCCGGCTTCATGTGTGATGCAGACTTAGAAGGCCAGTGCACCCTAAGTTTACCCCATCTTCAGACTAAATTGGATCTGTGAGCGCAGTTCATTCAGATAATTGTGAAACTCACTGAACATTTCTCATTTCATCACGACAAAAGTGTCATCTGCATACGGCCAGAATATCTCGAGTGGGTAGGAGAATCCGGCCGAAGCTCCGTGATTAAACCGTTCCGTAAATATATTTGCCCGAAACTCTGTTCTTGAATTTAGATCACTGAGTCAAAAAACGAAGTGGGTGTGATTCAGGCATGATTTCATGCCTTCCACTATTCCACCTACCGAAAACTGTGTCCGTTCTGAAAGCATGGTGTTCGCCAATAACTGTCATTTGGCTACCTCTAAAGAGTTCCCCTTCGTCACAAATAAACATGCCGAATTCTGATTGGCAGTTAGCACTAGATTTCCCGGTGAGGAGATTTAAAATACCGGCCAAGAGTCTGGGCAGTTCATGCGGAACCTAACCTATTCCATCTACTTTCAGTCTAGCCGGAACATTTGGTTTGCGGATATGTGGAAGGCCATGAAATCGGAAAAAGCTCAACCGCTTGGTTCAATCACTCACCAGAGGAAGGCTCGATGACGGATTTGTAAATCGGCAGTAAATTGCGACACTTTCATCCTGGTTCCAACACACCAGAATCTAGAATCTTGCCGAGACCGGGGGAATTTCCTTGGCATTAGGAGGTATCTGGTCGGTTCCAAGTGCAACGCACTACGCTTTACTTGGTTACTACAACAGGAGTTAAATGGCCGTTTTGCGGTACCGGTTCACTGTCATTATCTTTATCAAACGAAGGGATTTTGGCAGCTTTTCAAACATCATTCACACGAGTAAAACCGAAGTTCCGATTGAAAGTAAACATTCCATAGGACTAGACCCATGCATTATACCAGTACTTGTCATCGATCGTTTATCTTGGCAGTATTCGCCGAAATCTCTATCGTTGTGATCTTATCGCAATTGGTCTATTATTTGACATAATCAAAGTTGTTCCATGCAGGCTATCCGATATAATTTGGCTATAAGATGATTAATCAATAGATTACGTGCTGAGCGTTTCTCCTCAGTAAAGGTAAGCATTGAATTCGGACTCTCCTCAGATGTGGCGTTTAAATTGCTCGCATGTTCCACAACAATACTAAGGAAAGATTCAATTCCCAGATTTTGGTAGTGCTTATCGCAACACACTCGGTAATAGAGCTGTAAACAATTGTTTCATTATATACAAGAGGTTGGGTACATTGCCTATTGCGGTGCAAAACATGAAACTTAAGTAGCAGCGGCCCGCTTGAGCGCGCCTCTGCAACTCCGTCTCAATGGGTGCAAGCTGTTCGTCAAGTTAGTTCACTTTGTTCTTCAGGTCCCACATTGCTGGATCAACTCTGTCCTCCTGCGACTGCAACGTGACCAGTGTGGCCTCATCGGATTACCGTGCCAGATGCTCCAACGTTTCCTCAAACAACTGGCCAGTTACTATTGACAATCAAAATTGGGCACTAAGCACCGACTGCGCCTTTTAACGAACTGGTCAGACAACAACGGGTTTCGCGGCACTGCGCCCAATGGCAGCAAGGGCCGATTCAGCGACTGATGCAGGCTGGCGAAGAACACAGTCGGGTCACACCAGAGTCCCATACTGGCCGCGCCGAAACACCCCGTACTCTCTAAGTGTATCTTGGCACATTTTCCGCATCCCCCAAGTTTTCGAGGAAGCAATAGCAAGTGGTGGCTACAGGCTCTACTCGGGTCGTCCCAGATATCACCGATTCCTTCTCTGGGGTTTGTCCGTTAGCGGTGCATCAAAAAAGGATGTTTTCCCTGGAGCGCCGGGTTACTTGCAAAGATGACTGAGATAATGAAATGATAAAGGAGATCAAGTCCCGGACAGCTTCTTAGTGATCCAAACGCGCTTGATACCGTACGCTCTCAGATGGTCAGCGGTGAGTTTGGATTTAAGCTCTTGTCGTTTAATGTGGTTGTCAAAATATTACTTTGATAGATTGGGGGATTTTCAAGTGGTTGATGAGGATCCGTCGACAGGCGAGTTTCAAATAAATTCTGATCGTATTTGATTCATTAAACTTCCAATTCGTGGTGCTTCAATTGATGATTCCCCTCGGTTGCCACTGGTAGATTTTCCTTGCTCTTTGTGGGATTGTGAGTGCTCCAACAGTTTAGTTTTGAGGGGGTAAGTTGAGGTCAAGTGGAATCCACACGATGACTTATCTTGTATCTGATGATCGCACACCAACAAGCTTCAGCTCGACTGATCAAAAGCCGCTCTCCCCAGGCTTGCCAGTTCCACGCCTTTTATTCTGCTAACACTGGGGTACCTGACGATTTCTACCACCTCGGTTACCTGTCCATGTGACGTGGACCGTGGGACTCGCCTCAGAACCTCAGCATTTCTAAATCTATTTTGTGTCCCGTATCCAGTGAGTGTTCAGCAATTGCTGATTCCGCGAATAACGCATGATATTTATCTGCATTTCCTGGCGGCCTGTTAATTTTTATGCTATGCTCATCGATTCTGTTGTGCAGTTTCCTAGTCGCCTGCCTTAGAGATGTATTTAAACTTAATTTTGTAGACGAAGTCCTTGATACACTTTGTAGGGAGGCATCGCTTTCACTGCTCCATTGCAGAACGCAGTATGCTCCCTCCCTAAGAAGCTACTCTTGTTAGCCGAGTTTAAAATTCTTAGAATGGTCTTGGATGAACCTTGTTTAAATAGAATAACAGCGCTCTCGATGGGTTGGGTTTCTCTACCGGTGCCAACACCATTCGCACTTGACGCCTAATCAAGCTACTACCTTGGAGTTTGTTCTTTGTTTCAATTTTGGCCGCTGTCCGATCTGCTTCCTCTGTGAACAGGGTCCTTACCTGCTTAAAAGTTGATGGAGCAATGTTAGCGAATACCGATTCCGGATGAGCGGACGAGTAGTTGAAGGCTGCCCCAGTGTCATTGGCTTATATTTGGTTTCCCCCGGCTTCATGTGTGATGCAGACTTAGAAGGCCAGTGCACCCTAAGTTTACCCCATCTTCAGACTAAATTGGATCTGTGAGCGCAGTTCATTCAGATAATTGTGAAACTCACTGAACATTTCTCATTTCATCACGACAAAAGTGTCATCTGCATACGGCCAGAATATCTCGAGTGGGTAGGAGAATCCGGCCGAAGCTCCGTGATTAAACCGTTCCGTAAATATATTTGCCCGAAACTCTGTTCTTGAATTTAGATCACTGAGTCAAAAAACGAAGTGGGTGTGATTCAGGCATGATTTCATGCCTTCCACTATTCCACCTACCGAAAACTGTGTCCGTTCTGAAAGCATGGTGTTCGCCAATAACTGTCATTTGGCTACCTCTAAAGAGTTCCCCTTCGTCACAAATAAACATGCCGAATTCTGATTGGCAGTTAGCACTAGATTTCCCGGTGAGGAGATTTAAAATACCGGCCAAGAGTCTGGGCAGTTCATGCGGCGGAGAACCTATTCCATCTACTTTCAGTCTAGCCGGAACATTTGGTTTGCGGATATGTGGAAGGCCATGAAATCGGAAAAAGCTCAACCGCTTAGTTCAGTCACCCACCAGAGGAAGGCTCGATGACGGATTTGTAAATCGGCAGTAAACTGCGACACTTTCATCCTGGTTCCAACACACCAGAATCTAGAATCTTGCCGAGACCGGGCGAATTTCCTTGGCATTAGGAGGTATCTGGTCGGTTCCAAGTGCAACGCACTACGCTTTACTTGGTTACTACAACAGGAGTTAAATGGCCGTTTTGCGGTACCGGTTCACTGTCATTATCTTTATCAAACGAAGGGATTTTGGCAGCTTTTCAAACATCATTCACACGAGTAAAACCGAAGTTCCGATTGAAAGTAAACATTCCATAGGACTAGACCCATGCATTATACCAGTACTTGTCATCGATCGTTTATCTTGGCAGTATTCGCCGAAATCTCTATCGTTATGATCTTATCGCAATTGGTCTATTATTTGACATAATCAAAGTTGTTCCATGCAGGCTATCCGATATAATTTGGCTATAAGATGATTAATCAATAGATTACGTGCTGAGCGTTTCTCCTCAGTAAAGGTAAGCATTGAATTCGGACTCTCCTCAGATGTGGCGTTTAAATTGCTCGCATGTTCCACAACAATACTAAGGAAAGATTCAATTCCCAGATTTTGGTAGTGCTTATCGCAACACACTCGGTAATAGAGCTGTAAACAATTGTTTCATTATATACAAGAGGTTGGGTACATTGCCTATTGCGGTGCAAAACATGAAACTTAAGTAGCAGCGGCCCGCTTGAGCGCGCCTCTGCAACTCCGTCTCAATGGGTGCAAGCTGTTCGTCAAGTTAGTTCACTTTGTTCTTCAGGTCCCACATTGCTGGATCAACTCTGTCCTCCTGCGACTGCAACGTGACCAGTGTGGCCTCATCGGATTACCGTGCCAGATGCTCCAACGTTTCCTCAAACAACTGGCCAGTTACTATTGACAATCAAAATTGGGCACTAAGCACCGACTGCGCCTTTTAACGAACTGGTCAGACAACAACGGGTTTCGCGGCACTGCGCCCAATGGCAGCAAGGGCCGATTCAGCGACTGATGCAGGCTGGCGAAGAACACAGTCGGGTCACACCAGAGTCCCATACTGGCCGCGCCGAAACACCCCGTACTCTCTAAGTGTATCTTGGCACATTTTCCGCATCCCCCAAGTTTTCGAGGAAGCAATAGCAAGTGGTGGCTACAGGCTCTACTCGGGTCGTCCCAGATATCACCGATTCCTTCTCTGGGGTTTGTCCGTTAGCGGTGCATCAAAAAAGGATGTTTTCCTTGGAGCGCCGGGTTACTTGCAAAGGTGACTGAGATAATGAAATGATAAAGGAGATCAAGTCCCGGACAGCTTCTTAGTGATCCAAACGCGCTTGATACCGTACGCTCTCAGATCACTTGTAATTCTTGAACCGGCCAACGGACTTATTCCACCACGACATTCATCGTAAAGGATCAGAGCGGAAAACTCATTTGAAGAAGATTACAACGATGAAAATAGACAACAAATCCAAACGTTGAACTAATTCTCGTGTCCCAGATTCATCGATACTTCACTTCACAGATCGAAGCTGGAATTCGGTTGTTGAAACATTTGGGTAATGTGAATCATGTGGGCGAAAACATTCCAGATATTCGTGCCCTCACACACAGACGAAGTGTTTTTTTTTGAGGTGAGACGGGATATATTCAACTCGTCTGCAAAACCAAAAAGTGTGCCACATGACTTTCAAATAAAATACTGAAGATTCTCGTGCCTCAAATCCATCAACACGTCACTTCACAGATTGTAACCCTAATCCGATGGCTGAAACATTTGGGTAATGTGAATCATGTGGGCGAAAACATTCCAGATATTCGTGCCCTCACACACAGACGAAGTGTTTTTTTTTGAGGTGAGACGGGATATATTCAACTCGTCTGCAAAACCAAAAAGTGTGCCACATGACTTTCAAATAAAATACTGATGTGAAAGCACTACGGAAGACATCTCTAACCTTTCTCTATATAGTTTGTCCCGAAATTCGTCACATGTCTTTAAAACTGCTTCTTGTCAAACACATGATTCTGTTGCTGACACGAAGCTATGGGTCTATTATTCCACGGTCATTCTGAATCCATGGTCACTGCATTCTGCCCCATTGTCGTGAAAGTGCCCACAGATGTTAACATTCGCGGTATCACTGGACATTCTCTACCAATATTTGGTAGTTGCACAATTCCTGTATGACTGCCTTAAGGTATCCCTAACGATTTTAATTTTCAGGTATCGACCTCGGGACCATCAATCAGCGAATTCAAATTTCTGCGCTTACTGCGAGCTAGTATCACCTTACTGAACTCTGTGAATGAGAATAAACTCAAACAACTTATTTCTATTTATTCTTATGCTACAGGGGGGCATGCAAATAGCCAAGGTAAAACTGGAAGTCGCAGGAGATCCGATATTTCTTCAGAGAGGTATTATTTCATTTGGCTTACAGAAACCTGATCGTCAGGCATAAAATTCAGTGTATGGGAAAGGAATACTGACTCCAGCCGAATCATCGAATTGAGCAACTCCGATGTTTACACCAATAAAGGCTGATGGTTTTACTTCGAGGCTTTGTGGAGACTACCGAATAACGCTAAATTCGCGGCAAATACAACGTACATGCACTAAGGAATGGTCCGTAGATGTACTGTGTCGTTTAGCAGGTTCGAGTTTATGTTCTCGAAAATCGATCTAAAGAATGCCTATCTTCAAGCAACCTTGCACGCTGTCCCTAGTAGTCTTACCGTGATCAACACATCTTTCGGCTTATTCAGATGCAATTTTTGTTTCCTTTTGTCTGAATCTCTCAACAAGTGATGAACATTATTACAAAAGATTTGGAGGGTGTTGAAACGTATCACGATAGTGTCATGGTGCATGCTGCTGAGAAAGCCACTCATGATATGCCTCCGTCGTCTTTACTGAAGGGAGTTTCTGAGTTCAAGTAACTATTAACCCTGATACATGCACCTTTATAGTTCCATCCTTTACATGCCTTGGTTACATTAAGGATGGCAGCGGTTTCAAAACCGATGCAAACCGTATATCTCCCTTAGTAAATGTGCCACCACCAACCCGTCTACAAGAACTGCTTTCATTTCATCGGAGCACATCAGTATTACTCCCGTTTTATTCCTAATTTCGCCAAACATGCAAGTTGCTTGTTTGATGCCGTATATTTCAGTCAATATTTCTTGTCCTACAACCATGAAAAGTCGTTGCGCATATCACTTATTCAGCTTCAAACTTGAGCTGTTTTGAAACTATTTTCCGTCAAAAATCGCCCAACCCTCTTTGCTGAAGCTTCTCCCACTGGAAGCGAAGCAATCCTTAAACAGTTAGGTAGACCAGTTATCTGCATTCCTCGATGATTCTCAAAAGACGAATGCGAGTATTCTCAGACACAATAAGAAGCATATGCGCTATAATGGGCTGTCAAACGGTTAATGAGTATCTGTTCGGAAAAACTTTACTATTGCTACTGATCATGATGCTTTAGATTTTTTGTTTCATCCTGCAAATTCACTAGCGGAGATATCTGCCGCCAAGGTGAAGCGTTGGGTTATTGCACTGAGTTCGTCCACCTACACAAGTGTTCATCGTAGGGTAAAAATGATTATTGATGCAGATTTCTTTTCATGAACTCTGTCATGTGACTCCAAGTGCCGAATTCACACAACAAGCATTGAGGAAATTATTTGACCACAAACGTGCCATATGTGTTTGGTCGCTGACAATAGCATACGCTTGACTGCAGAGTCCTTTGAGGAATGCTTGAAAGGTCTTGGATGTCGGCATCTAGTTACTTCTCCACGAAATTTCCAGTCAAATGTACCTGCTGAGTTATTCTTCATACATTGTAATCTGTCATTACTTCGTCTTGTCCTCTGTTTCCTACTTTTTTGTGAGATTAGAACGTGAAATTGATAAGCTCCTAGTGCAATACAGGAAGAGTCCTGTGCTTCTATTTAAATCTTGCTCGTTGCGTTCCAGTCTTGGTTGAGCCAAAGCGGTTGACGAAACATTTTTCAGGGGTGGTGATTTACGACCAACTGGCGAAAATATGGTCAACATTTTTGATTTGCATGATCTCTCTTGTCACCGGAGACACACTGACCAAGTTGCGATCAATACCAGAGGTCAGTATGTTGACGGCACCCATGGTGTTTCAAATACTAATGAGTCCTTAGTAGCTGATCTTATGCTGTCCGAAGAAAACGTTATATTTGAAGAGCACACCACCTGCAAAGAACTTGAATTTTCCATTTATTATTCTAGATGCCGTACATATACGCCAATTGGAGTAGAAACGTGTTACTTGTTACGTTGTGCTGCATTTTTTTGGTTTCAAGTTCGTCTGGTTATATCGATATACGTGCGAAAGTTAATTCTCACCCCATTCTAATAGTACCGTTCTTACATCGTCATCCTAGAGATCTTAACGCCATTAGCCTCATGAGAATGGATACCGCCGGGCTCTCAATTGTTGAGGGTGGTGTAACAATTGCATGGCAGACGTAGGTATCAAGTTGCTTGATACTAAACCTCTTACATTTCTCCCGTCCCGGTACTCTATGCAACCGCAACCTATTTTCCAATACTCTCGCTAAACGCCCCCTGGTCCGAATGATATTCTACCAAATTGGTTCCGTAAATGTGCTTCAGAATATTCTCAAATCAGATCTCATTTGCTCCGTTTGTTCACCTTCTCTCGATTACACGAGTACATGTCATATGTGTGACCATCTTTCTCGGGCCGCAGTGGTGTCTCTTGATGTGGCGAAGATTTTCAGTGGCTCGATGCCATCAGCGTCAAGCCATAAATGCACTTCCATCCTGATTCGGTCGACCGGGAGCGGCTCTGTGAGTCGCCAAATTTCAACATTTTGCTCCATGTGGTCATTGCAGTTGTCACCCAAGTACAGTTTCAGTCGCCGATTTGTTCCTGTTCCGTGTCAATGAATTTGTGTTTCAGGTCAAAAGTGACATCCAATATTTATAATCAGTGATGACGAATTTACTTTCCCATCATCGGTTTTACATCGAGCTCTCTAGAGACAATAATATCACTCCTGAAAGTTCTTATATGGTTTTATTTGTAAATATAAAACCTTGGCAGGGTGCGGGGCGTGACCATGATGCACGATTTGCTTCTGCCGTTTTCGTAGCACGGCCACTCCGGGCTCAATCTCATGTCTCCTATTGTGGAAACTAAGGACCTTAATTTACGTCGGTTGGCTGCAGACTGGGAAAGAGTCACCATTAAGCCTCTGTTAATCTGAAAAGGGAGTACTTGTATCTATCGGGAATTTCCCAGTCTCGAATCAAACCATAGGATGGTCAGAACCCGCTGAATCCCAAAAACTTCACCAAACTCTGAATAGGAAAATCAGCAAACCTCCAGGGCAGTCAATCAGTCAATCAACCCAGCAAAAGCCAATGAGCGTTCACGCACGCCATAGAAGCACTAACGAATGTGATCAGCTTTCAGGTATCTCACAGAAGCACGATCAGACTGCCTGGATCAAAGCCAGAAAGGCCCTTTAAATGGCGCGAGGCCGTTGTAACTTTTGCACTCAGAGACAAACGCTTATCGGTGAGTTCCTCCCGGCATCTTGCACACGAGTGGCAAAAGCCGTTTGATATAACGGCATTTACCCGCAATTTGCCCAAAAATGAGGTATAGTTAAAGTGTTCCATCAGATGGTTGCGAAAACCTTCTTTAATCGGTCGTCAAATTCTGTGTGTAACCGAAAAAATCGGATTGCCGTCTGATTTGCGGTTTTGGCTTGTTACTACCCTCTGATGTTTTGAATGCCGTTGGTTGCCAGTTGATCGCTCGGATGAAACACATTTATTACGATAGAAGGAAATGGTATGAATGCTGCTCACATCAACTCGCAACACGAAAGTTAACGGGACGGGGAATCCGTGCTTCGTGGCTTGCCAATTTCCGATTCCTTCATAGCTTAACATTTAGCAAATGACGTCGAATTCCGTGCCGGTGTTATATGGTGGTCTGCCTCCACCCAGCTCCAAACATCATGCTGTTCAATGCAATGTAGGATTGTTCGTATACTGTAGTCCACATTTCATTCCACCGCAGTCCGTGGGTTGACAGCTCTAGTAAAGCGCAGAAGGACTGTCCACCACGGGATGATTCTGTACGTTAGTCCCAAAATAGACTTCTGCTATGAAACAACTGTCATGCCGCATCTACTCGGTGGAGTTCATTTCCTTGCGATTTGCTATCAACCTTGTTTCAAATGGGCATCATATTGTACGCATATCTTATGTTACCCAGGAAGGTGGAACCTGTAGTGAGGTGCTCAAGGTTTTTCAGCATTCTTCTGGGAAGCAGTTCGTATCAAGAAAAGTCGTACAGATTTTGTTGTGTATCAACCGTGTGGCCAACCGACATTTTGTGTCGCACGGCGTTTTATTTGTCAGCTACGAAGCATCTACTCTTCATCCCCTGGAAATCATTCTCTCCGTTGTGCCGATTTCTGTGCGGTACTGCGCATCGGTTGTATCGAAAACTTCTTTCGGTTAACTGCATAATGATTCTGAACGAGATACATATGGCTTGGAGTCGGTCCCGTACCGAACCACGCGCATGAATATCGACCGGTTGGTTAATCTGATACAACAACATCGCGCTGATAATGAGGTAAGGGAACAATTGCCAAAACAGAATATTTCAAGACTCCTTACCGGTCTGACTGTTAAACAAACTAAGGCATTCCCACCGACCTCATCTAAATATCCGGTGAAGCTTTAAAGAGCTGTATAATTACATATTCAAAGTCAATGGGGCTAAGTTTGAGGATGCGTCTCTAGCACGGTTTGAGTGAGCAGGAGAGATTTGTGGATTCCAAAAACGCCCACAACAAGGAAGGCCTACCCCAGATTCACTCATGTTCTAACTTAACATTGTGTGGAAATAGCGGTTAGCGATTTGCCGTTGAACTGTATTCTTAAGTCAGGCGTGTTTGGATATTCAACGAAACTCCTGTGAACACTCAAGTGAGAATAAACTTTGTACGCTGACTGAACATCCAGGAAGAAAATACAAGATTCAACGATGATTATTTATGCAGTTGTGCGATTGATTGCTCAGGATGGGGCGAATGGATATCAACTGACCAAAAGCAAATTCGTCGGCAGTTTGAAAAAGGCAGGTGTTACAACTCATAACAAAGGCTTCATAAGCGGAGAGAACCAACAATGCTGCGATGCCATCACTGAAAGTATGGAACGACTCTTGGAATCGATAATCCTATGGTATGCTTCTCGGACGTTGTGTGTGTTGCTGCGTGTTTGTCCTCGATCAATTTCAAATACTGAAACTACTCGCAGAATTACTCATCTACGAAAACGTGTAAAAGAGCACAGTGCCGTCAGTCCACAAGGCCGGACCTTGGTAAGTGCAACATCGGCACCAGCGGGCATCCGTGACCTTTCAAGCAAACCAATTACAGTTAGACCTGAATGGGATTTTGTAACAAAAGGCTGGTGTCGTTGACTAAAACAGCGGGACTTATACCACTGCATACAGAATAACCAGACGTTGAGTCAACAGGCATTTGAAAGTAGGCACCACGAGGAGGTGGTTCAGCTCGCCGTCTAATGAGCTGACTCCGGTTTATTAGTTACGGGTATCATTCTGGGCTTATCCTTCTATAGTTTGGCCGCGCCGATGGTTCAAGCTTTAAGTTGGTTAGACGCCAATTTTTCGTTAAATGTTCTTCAATTTGTGCGCTGTGAAAAAAATTCCAGACACATTTGCTGGTCAAATCTCGCTTCCCTATATTCCTTAGCAGCCTGAACACACGGAACATTCGGAAACAAGGAACCTCACGTCAAGACTGACCCGTGACGCTTGCAATCTCAATCTACCTACTTTTCGTGGTGGTGTGTTGTACCGGTTAGAAGTCAGTTTTCAATGGGTTTAACCTTACCAGGAAGGTCAAGGAGTCCAGCAAGAGTAGCTGAAAAACTGGACTGAACTGAACTGAACTGAACTGAACTGAACTTAAGTGAACGGAACCGAACTGAAATGAATTAAACTAAACTGAACTGAAATGAATCGAATTTAATTGAAATGAACTGAACTGGACTCAACTGAACTGAACTCAGGCTGCTGTCAATTTGAGATGTACACATGCACATTGAAAGAATAGGAGATCCGAACTGCCTAAACCAATTTCTTCCTTCCATGAGTCGCTTTTGTGATAACGAATTTAGACATTAGGCGTCTCCTTAAATGAACACAATGTTGCGGAATTAAGGTCCGATTTCAAGAACCAAACGAGGATGCTAGTGATGTAGGTAACGAATTTGTCCCGAAAGTGTCTACCGTAAAGGTCGTCTGCTAGGCTCCCCTTACGTGACGCCAGGAGTAAATGCATTTGCTAGTAATATATGTGCGCCCTTGGTTCACGAAGTCAACTTGCCTGCCGAATTGTGAAGCAGTGCGTCCGGAATTGATCGAAAACTGTCTTAAAACACATGAGCCCATCCCTTTTAGAAAAGCCCTTCAGCGTTGGCTTATGGTGGGTCGTCACGTCCCTGACGATGTCGCGAAACGTCTCCTTGAGGATGTGCCCAAGCTGAAAGAATGAGGAAGAATGGTTACAGGAGATTATGGGTAGACTATAAAAGACTCCTAGCATATCTAAACGAACCACGATGGATTTCTGGGTAGCATCAATAAACGACTGCTAAAATACAGGACTTATTACGGTTTGTTTGCCCACATGCATTCGCAACACAAATTGTCTACTATTACTCAAAGCAATCTTTCATCGTGCTTTCAGTTCTCAGTTGGAGATCAGTGGAATAAGAAAAACAAAATACAAACCTGAATTTCACGGTGCAGCTTTCGCCAAGCGTTTTCATGTTCTCCCTCGGTTGCGCCTTCCATCAGGCGTCGAGATTTTGGAAACAAATCCGACTGGCAAGAGGGTTTTCAATCTACAGCACTCCGCTGGAACAAAAAAAAACACTTGGAAAACATCTACTGTCATCATGAGCTCTGACCATACTGAACGGATGGACTGTCTTCCTAGAATACTCAATATTAAGAAGAAACTACGAATTACCACTCGGTTGCCAAGGTTACGCAAATTGTCGCGGAAATTCAGTCACCTGTAAATCATTTTGGAGTAAGTAAAACATCACTAAACTTTTCACCGATTTCGCTAATTGTTTGAGAAGAGACCTTAACTGTCGTGTGCAGTTTTATGCCGTGAACACCGGCGACCAAGTTTCTTCATGAGTCAACGCCCTGCTGCAGAAATAGGTAGCATCATGAGTTCAACAGTTGATAACATTTAGTGGTAAATACCATGTTCGGTCGGAAGGTGTAACACGAAATCCACGAATAATTTCTACCGGTAAAACGCTTGACTTTTGGAGTGATAGGCTTTCCACGTCAGCTCGATCATCGCTGACCATGCTATAGGCAATCATTAGACGCTCCATGTGTTAGATCTACGATTCGCTCACTCCAACGTGTTTATGTAGATTGACCGCTATCTATCTATCTATCTATCTATCTATCTATCTATCTATCTATCTATCTATCTATCTATCTATCTATCTATCTATCTATCTATCTATCTATCTATCTATCTATCTATCTATCTATCTATCTATCTATCTATCTATCTATCTATCTATCTATCTATCTATCTATCTATCTATCTATCTATCTATCTATCTATCTATCTATCTATCTATCTATCTATCTATCTATCTATCTATCTATCTATCTATCTATCTATCTATCTATCTATCTATCTATCTATCTATCTATCTATCTATCTATCTATCTATCTATCTATCTATCCATCTATCAATCAATCAATCAATCTATCTATCTATCTACATATGTATTTATATATCAGTCTATCGAGTTATTTGTAGGCTTCTTCGATGAACGTTATTGGTCGCAGTAACTCTTGTTTCGATCCCAAAACATTTCAATCAAGGTTGTTTAGTCACTCCTGAATTAGCCCTCTTTGTCGATAGTAACTGGGATTGGGGGCGTTCCTGCCTCTGAAGTGGCAACGTTTTAGAGTATCACTGGAATACGGAGTGGTCACTTGGTTCCGTAAACAAATATCGAACATAGCGCTGAGCACATACTGGTACTGTCCCGTCATTCCGGTGCATCGGCAGAACATAATGACCTTGGAATTTTCCCATCGCCTGAAATAAACAATCAACGGACAGCTATCAGTGTATGATCAACCGAGATAGCATCCTGGTCCATACAATGAATAAGGCGCTAGCTCTGCAACCGTATTACCCACGCGTTCATGCAGAAATATCCGGTTGATTAATGAACATTAATTCCGAAACCGTTTCGCAAACATCAGTGTATGACAGTGATGTCCACCGAGTCACTAGTATAATCACCTAAGTTTGCTCGTTCAGGTCTGCGACGAAGTTCAAAACTACATTGACTAAGTTTATGCGAGTCGGACCGAAGCGCAGTAGCCGATGTGTCGATGTATCTTTCGAATGTGCGCTTGGTTGAGCATATGTCTAAATCACTTAACGTAGCTAGCTAGCCCACTAACGGCGTCGTCACATAGTATAGTTTAAACTTGAATCTCATCACGATGAGTCCTTGACGCGCTTTTATCGATCGCCTGTACCCACGTTACTGTACACTTCCGCTTTGTGCCGCCTAGCAGAACTTCCTCATTTCGCCTTTCGATGAAGCCAATCTATGCTGAAAGACCGGGAAACATTGAATAGGTGTTTCCTCTTTATTGGGAGTGAGAAAAAGTACGTATCTCACTCCAGTAGAGAATCGCTAAACGTTCTGCCACGAGGGACTTAGCTGCATTGTGATTGGCCTTCATTTAGACAGCACAAAGCGTCACTCATCGTTCAATCACGGAAAACCACATCACGTGGCTACGTATTGACTGGCTCCTCGAATGTCAACTTTTCAGATGGAAGAATAACTATTCCGTAAAACTATTCTTCATCTGAGCTAGTTGTAAATGATTCATATAGATTTGACTTCCTTTTG
The DNA here is from genome assembly GCF_000715545.1 of Opisthorchis viverrini. Taxonomy (NCBI): domain Eukaryota; kingdom Metazoa; phylum Platyhelminthes; class Trematoda; order Opisthorchiida; family Opisthorchiidae; genus Opisthorchis; species Opisthorchis viverrini. The sequence goes on along the minus strand of NW_008751894.1, from coordinate 504,632 downwards.
TACCATAGAACACAAACTTATGAATCATAAGGTACCCAAAGCCATTGTTTGGTTATCCGAAAAGTGAAACTGGCTAGGGCTGGATATCTTGATACCTGGACAAGCAGCCTTGTTGAACTTCGGCTATGGAACCTGAAGTTCCTAATCAAGTGTTTTCATCACTGACTGTCACCTTTCACAGATAGAACCACAACTGTCATCTCGATAAATACACTTATTTTCATAACATTTGGCTTTTTCACAAGTAGTTCAACTGAATTTCTCCGTGACAGTGTGACTCACCATCTTACCGTACTTCATCACGTGACTATCCGCTGTCACTTTTTTCACCTCCTCGTACTGTTGACCCAGTGTATGCATTTTCATGTCATGCTGCGCGCGAGGGAGAGGTAATGACAAAGCGGAGATGTGTCGGAAACACAGATCAGCTAATGCAATTTTAAGATTAATCCAATACAGGCAATACCGTGACACTGCCACTAGAGTTAAGATAACCGAGGGATGGAACGACCCACACTAATGGTAAGTCAGTAAGCACTCCGGTGTTGCAGGACGATACATCCTAGTGATTTGATGCTGTATGGTAATGATCACCGCCATCATCATCATCGAATGCAAAAGCAGAGGAAAATAAGATGGTCAGCTGGCGTACATGCATTCCAACTTATTTGTAGTAGAAAAAGGAAGCATAATGGAACAGGAGTGAAAACCTAGGCCTAGACCTCAGAAAACACCCGAGGTACATACACTTCCGACAATTAGTCAGACAATCTGGACGGAAACTGATAACATGAACGCCAGTGACAATACTGGGTCACCATATTATTCGGCGTCTCTAGCCAGGCACTGAGATAGTCATTTAGACCTCATCCTGAAAGGCGAAAAAACTAACATTATTGAAACTTTTCATAGAATCCTTAATTTCCTGCTGTCATGTGAAGTTACGTTCACCTTTAGGTCTCTGACAATCCGGACTGGGCACGGAAGTCAACACCCTGCTCGGCAGTCAGTAACTAAACATGCGTAAACATGTGTTGCAATCCTGGACGCATATTTTGAATAAAGTATTGTCAGCTAGGGAAACAGTTAAACGTCATTCATTTGTGATGAAGCGGGATATGTGACAAAAATAAAAACTCGATTTTCGATGACCTGGATCCCGAGTGAATATCTATGCAACAAAATACTCTGCACACTACTTTTTGTGGTTTATTTCGACAGATATATTGAGACGAATGCGTTCAGGAGATCCATTATCACCATCAATATCACCATGATCACCGCCGTCCTACTCCTTCACATAATAATAATAGTAATAATGATAATCAACGTCATCATTACCAGCATCCCTATTTAAAACTGACGATTCCTTGCGCGCATTCGAAATTCACTGAAAGCCCTATTCCGAAGAAAGGAATCAAAATGAATGGGGGAAAACTTGGTGCTGGGCCACCAAAATAATTTCGATGCTCCTGCAGCTTCAGGCATCTCCTCAGGCGATGTAAATCGAAAATGACAACAGTCAAACCACACTGATATCATTCCAAATGCATAATTTCCGAAAACTTCACCCAATCGCAGTGGAACTCAGGCAGTCTCCATCTTAGGGGGCGATGTACACCGTTGTCACCCACACTTTCGATAGACTCATACCTCTATGTATATTTCTTCATACCTCTGAAAGGTCAGAGTTTAGCGGAATTGGAAGGTTAGTGAGATAGTTTAGATATCCAACTAAATCGTTCCATATTTTGGGGCCATCGGGTGGTCGAGATTGCTGAATTCACAATAATCTTTTTCATGTTTCAAAAGTAAATTGGTGACAGCACTATTGGTGATGGTGATGTTTGTGTTATGTAGTCATGTGCGAGCTGAAATGTCTGTAAAAGATTTATAACCATTATCGCAAAGCGAGCCGTACTATTGAATGAAATTACTGCTGAGTAGGTTGCAGGCCAAAGAAAAACATTTGCCCAGCTTGATGCAAGATAAACTGAAACGGAGCTGACACATCCAATTTTGTGACACCACATGTTCGATCTGTTTTCGGAGCTTCGGTTTTGGGATGAGTGGACAAGCTTACGCAGGCGAAACCCTTAAAGACTATGTTGTCGAGTAAGCCACAACCTGCGAAATATTCATTACCTAAATGATAGCTAGATAGGCGTAATCATCGACGTGCAAGACTGGAGGGAGATAAGACGAGAAGCACACATGTGCTCTGCGCATGATAAACGAATTCCAGCAGTTAGAACAAAACTTTGGGTCAAGGGTTCGCAAATATCAATAGTATTTGCTGACTCCAGAAGATACCTGGACCCACTGTCATCCAGTAACGTAGATTTACTAGGGGAGTAAAGCTAACACATTCGAAATAAACGAATAAGTGGTTTAGAGTACCAAGCGGACTACCACTGGCTCCTGACTACCACGGGGTTACCCAACCAAAACCGATAGGCTTACCTGCAGCAGTTTTGCTAAAACTGACGTATTCCGAATCTGTTAACCAGGCGTACGGCAATTCGCTCGCTAGACAAGTGTCGATATCCTTGTCAGTATAAAACATAGACCAGGATTCTTCATCTTCCTTGGCTGATGTTATCAATTAGACTGTAGGTTTAGAGGTTCAGAAAACCGATAGTGTGGGTCAGTATCAATTATGCGTAAAACAGTGAGATAACGTACTGGCAAACTGAGCTTGTGTCTCCCAGAAATTATGAGGCTGTATGAAATCTGGAACTTACACAATTCTCAGAATGTCTCTGACAACCCGTTGGCAGATTCCACGGTTTTCACGGCTCTCGCGAGGAATCAGGTAGGCGAACACTGCGACTTTTCATAGAACTTAATTACTTCTTGAACCCAGATTGGACGGACTGGCCAAACACTCTCATGAAGGAGACAATTTGCTGGATTCCGTTGGGTCAGCTCGTAAAGCCCAAATCAACGTGTGAATGTCCAATATGTAATTTTTACTGAATGCAAGCATCAGACCAGCTGTTTGATGGATTGACGTGTACATTTTATAAAATAGCCACGATCCACTCACAATCAACAAAGACGATACTCACTGGGCATTGGTGGTTGCCTCAAACGGACAACAAAATATCACAGGGGTTGTACGGGTTACACAATGATTTCTTCAACCCATATGCAGCTATTTCATCAGAAGAAGCGATAACAGTCATCGAAGGCTGAATGTTGTGCAAGCCCCGGCTAAACGGTTCTTGAGTAGAGCCAGAAACTAATTCCTTACAAGGATCACAAAGAAGACAAGGATGAACCGAGCTGGGAATTTTGTTTTGTTGTACTGGCAAGTGCAGCATTTTAACCATATATGGAGGACATTCTGAGTGCTACCACTCAGGATCTGTACGACACCGTGCCAAACACTTACGCTACTTACTTCCCATATTTGAAGG
>NW_008751894.1:479429-492040 GCF_000715545.1 Opisthorchis viverrini | reverse complement strand
CACCCAACATAACGCAACGTAAAACACATTCTGCTCACAAATCAAAGCATCCTTCATGGTAGATTCTTGGACGAGCAACATACTACAGCCGGGGGTTAAGGATTTCAGTACGATCACCGCGCCTGTGTACGACTTGCTCTGGCAAAATCGGAAATTCCATTGGACCGGAGAAGCAAATGAGAGCGAATCACAGCTCGGGTGTAGGATCACAAACTGACCCACTTTCGAGCGAATCGCAGCTCGGGTGTAGGATCACAAACTGACCCTCAAACTGCCGCGGTCTGAGTTATGTTCATTGTCGCAACGGATGCCAATGATCGCGTATAGTCGCAGTCCTAAATCAGAGGAATGTAGTTATGGAATATGCCCGTCGTGTCCTGACTAACGCTGAACCGAAGTATTCCACAAATCAGAAGGAATCTTAAGCGATCATCTGGGCCATTGACAAATGGAGGCCATATTTTTTGGGCAAAGGTTTTATGTCATAACCCATCACAACCCTTGGAGTGGATCAGTACCGCAAGAGATACTCGCGGGATGCTCGCGCGGTGGGCGCTCCTGTTGCAAAAGTACGACTTCACAATCCAGCACGTGCCAGGGAGGGAGAACCACTTGGCTGATTGGATGTCAAGAGCAGATGCTGAACATAATATCCCCAAGATCATGATTGGAGTCAATGACCTCATCGTCAAACCGGATTCCGCAAAGTTGGGGCAACTCCAACGGCAGGATCTTGTGTTACAAAATGTTGCAGCCGCTCTCTAAGATGGGAGGAACGTTGAGAACACGGAGGGAGGCAAAGAATTAGAGACATTCAAGAGACACTTTTATCGGCTGAGGTTAAATGAACCTGGCATGAATTCCTGAAACACCCGTCATTCGGTTGTTGTGGTGATATTTCGCGTCATGAGACGGAGTCTTATCGGCGGATGCTAGGAGACGGTACATACAGTGTGCACCAAGACTTCGCCAGATGGCCTACTGCCCCGGGATGAGAAGTGGGATGATGGATTATGTGGTTTCTGTAAGCGTTGCCAACTAATGAAAGCAGATACGACAGGGGCAACCCATTCCAAGGAACCCATTCCTGTCTCAGAATTCGGAGAGTTGTGTATCAGTTTACGTCATGGGCCCCTTTCCGGTGACAACCAGTGGGAATCATTACATCGTGATAATGACGGAACACCTGTCACGATTGATTTAAGCTGCAGCCGTGCCTAATCAGCGGGCGATGACGATCAGCGGAGTGGTAATGCATCACATGCTGGTCAACCATGGGGTGCCAAAAATGATCCTAAGCGATCAGGGAACTTGCTTCGAGAGCAAAGGGTTTCGTAATTGCTTGCAGAAGCCTAGTATCTGACGGCTCAGGACGGCACCAAACCACCCAGTTTTTGTAATATACAAATTAGTGTTTTGCTTCCCCGTTCAATGGTCTGTAACCCGTCAGTTGGCATTTCCGAATAAATGACTCAGCAGCGAAGGCCTTCTTCCTCTCACTAGTAGCGATAATGATAGTATTATGCATTGAATTGCTTACTCTTCTGCAAAACCCTCAATCCAAATATCCTTGCAGGTCAGACGTTTGCATTCGGTTCACGCCATATTGATTGGCCGCTAGTTCATCAGATTTAATCCGGAAGGGCGCTTACGTTTGTGGCCGCCCAACATCAGTTTTGACGAAAGCCGTTTGGATTGTCTAGGGCATCATTCACATTTCGGCGCTTCGTGCTTGATGTAACGTAGGAAATCCAGAATGTTGCCGTGTACGGGGACGATGTCGTTGGGCGCAGCAATTTGGAACCAGAACACGCAGCTCACTTGAGGGCTATATTGAAGTTGATGCGGGAGGCTGGTCTGTGGATAAACGGGGCCAGGACACAGTTCGCGCTAATTTCGCTGATACCGCTGAGTCATAAATTGGGTCACGGTGAAGTTAGCGCACTGCAAAAATATTGAAATAGTTCAAGTATTGTGCATCATTCGCATTTCGTCGCTTGGTGCTTCGTGAAACGTAGGGACCTTGCTTCGAGAGCTAAGAGTTTAGGAATCGTTTACGGAAGCTGGGTATCAGACGGGTAAGGAAGGCACCATAACACCCTCAAACAAATGGCCTAAACAAACGTATTATTCAAACGATGAATGAGTACCTGGCGGCCAACCGAGGTAACTGGGAAGTGAACTTGACGATGGTGTAGCTAGCTTATCGTGCTTCCTTACGGCCAACGACAGGGAATACTCCGTTTATGCTGATGTACGCTCGACATCCACGCCCTCCGGTCGACCGGGAAATTGGGTTGTGGCCGGCAACACGCTTGTCTCCGGAGGAGCTAGATGAAGAAAATAGGAGAGCCCGAGAAAATTTGACTGCCGTTCAGGAAGGGATCAGGCACCAACCGGCAAGTATGAAGGTCCAAATATTCCCTATAGTCATGAAGATCAACTGAAAGGACCACCAGGATGCTGGAAAGAGTTGACTGGGGTCGCGGAAGCTAGGCGGTCGATGGCAAGGGCCGTTTGTCGTCACGGACCGCCGGGGAACGTCTATACCATTTAAAATGGTTGGGGATCCAAAATAGTGAACGATGGCATTGAACAATTTACTCTTCTACAAAACCCGCGATCCCAATGTCCTTGCATCTCAGACATTTGCATTGGGTTCGCGCTATATTGATTGGCTGCTAGTTCATCAGATTTTATCCGGAAGCTTTCGTTACTTAGAAGCAATCAGTAGTTGGAACATGGCTTCACAATGTTAGTTATCAGTCCTGTGGCCTTGACAGCGGTATCAATCCACGTATAAAACGAAGAGCGCGAAACCGGTCGTGGGCAGTCAAAGAATATTCAGCAACTTTGTGAGGAGTTGTGGGAAGGTTCAGGACGGTTCAGGAATTATTTTATTGGTCTACCTAGTGAGGCGCATGTGGCACTCTTCAATGATAGCAGTCTGACTTACTTTGCCCTCGATGAAATCAACGCCGGGGTTTTTAGAAAACCTCAGCGCAAATTAAAAAAAATATGTTTTGACATTGTGATATTCGTAAGCGCATTCAGCATTTACATTCAGCATTTCCTCATCAATAGGAAAGTTCGAATCGAAAAAATGTTCGAGTAATGTGTGAACTTTAGGGCGTGTAACAAAATGCCATTAAGGAAAGTTGCCAAAATGAGAACCAGCGGAACATTTGTTCTAAATCTGAAATCAATTCGGGTTTATGCCGCAAGTTCTGTCATCCGAGTAGGGTTATTGTTTATTTCCGGGGGTTGAACTGACTAATAATGCATTGGTAATAGCCAGATGGGCGAAACCTCCACCAATTTTTCATCAAATAAATCGAATGTATTTCACAACTGAATTCTAATTGCTCAAAAGTTTGCCGTTTCTCCAGATGAGGTACTTTTCGAAGAACGTTTCATTAGTAGAACCGGCTTCGGACGTAAAGGAACTGCACAACAATGAATGGAATAACCGCTTTTCGTTAAGACAGACTTCCTTAGTTGTTCGTCACTCGTCCTTGACAGATGAGTTGTAGTCTTAGTCTCACCTTTTCGATCCGCTTGTACACGACAGTGATCAATTGATCAGCCCACTCGCACGCTAAGTGACGTTTATCTGGTTTGGCCAAACGCACCGGGCTATCAATCGCCTATCCAGACGGGGGCTCACGATAATAAGAAGCTATTAAGGGACCGTGGTGCGCAGCACTTTTGAATTCAGGTTTGCTCGTTGGTGTATGTGTATGCATGTATATACATGAATTCGGCTTAATACAATTCACGTAGTTTGCCTCAGAGAAGCTTCGGACAAAGAGCAAACGGCGAAATGTGAATCGGACCGTGGTACCGATTGAAGGATTTCACCACGAACTACTTCTGAATGGTACTCATGAGTAGTGTTGGTAAGGTGGCGTTCTCTGGGAAGTGTAATGGTAATTTCGTCATGTAAATCTAGAAGAGCTATGCTGAATACCCGAGAAGCTGGCTAACCTTTAGTGGATAACACCCTGATCAATCCAGGGATTCCCGTACGGGGAAGTTCGGCCTTAAGCGGCTATTCGGTAGTAATCAGCCTGCACCTAGACGGTGTATGTTCCAGTTTACCCCTAAGTGGAGAGATTCAAACAACGCGTCCATAAATGTTAACTAGCACCTTTTGGTAGTTCGTAGGTGAAGGGTGATGGGTCGGTCTCCTCTCCGCAGGTGAGTTAATCCCACAACTGCTCAGTCGCGGAATTCAACCTACCAACCGAAGAGAGGTGAGTTTGAGATTTCCAAAAGCTGCCTGCTTTTCAGTTTGGATTAGCTTCACCTGTAGGACTAAATATCTATTCAACCTCTATTTTATCCTGTGAAAATGGAACGCAGTGCTTTATTGATAGAATGCTTCGTCCAGGTAATAAATAACCAGTGACAATTCCCCAGTAAATTGTGAAAAAGTTCGCATGTTTCACAATGAAAATCAATTATGTTTTAGCTGATTTTGGTCCCGGCTCCGGTATACAGTTTTGCATGTGAAAACGCGGTTGGTTGTTGAATGCTATCCGGTGAACTTGCGAGCGAATTCTCCTGCGAATAAACTTATGAAATTATTTGGGCGGTAGCGCACACTGTACTGTTGTCTGTCCGATGATCAAACCGTGATTATTTAAAGACAACGAGATATAATGAAATAAAATCATTAATTATTTCGCATATGTCGCCGCATCAAATGCACTGGTACTAAAACAACAGCAGTTGATAAACAACCGGTTTTGATCAATTCGAGCATCTGGGGGCTCGTGAGAGGTGCTTGCCGTCTGCTAGCCTGTTCAGTAAAGTTCTCCGCAGTTTCTTAGTTCTGTTATTCTCAACGGTAAATGGGCCGGGTCGAAGTAATATTAGTGAAAGTCCGCCAGGTGGAACTTCGGGGTTATTCATTTCTCAAAAAAAACCTTTGTACAAGCGTTTCCCTTTTTTAATATCTTAATCCACAGGGTTGCAATGCATTTCCGAAATTTGTACATTTGCCCGCATTCTATCTAAAACCTAGCGCTTGGATACTTCTTCCTCCTTCATATTTCAGCTCTCGAGATTATGGTGCCCTCCGTCCAATCGGCGTTAACCTGGATGCTGGAAAATAGTGTTTCTTAGATCAATAACGAAAGTCCCATTATGTTAGCATTCATTGTACTCACGCCTTAGTAAACACGTAAGTCGGTCGATTACTAAATAGAGTCGCTGCGCAAAACTCCAATTTTAGGCGGTACTGTCCAAATTCAAACTCCATTCTACCTTTCTCGTTGATTCTGTTATCGAAAGGCATGTTTAGGGAATGTTATAAAAGAGAGATTCAGTTGAGTCTCTCGTGAAAATCAAATTGATTTGTAAAATGAGCGCACTTCTCGAAAACAGTCCAATTTGGGTTCAGGTAGAAAATAAGGCTGAGGTAAACTCGTGTCTACCTGATGGGCCCGAAGGAGGGCGAAACCGGTAGTGGGCTGTCGAACAATTTTCAGCAGCTTTGTGGGTAGTTCCTTCATCAATTTTCCAACTTTCGTACCAACATTTTTGTGCAAGTCTCCGAAACCAAAACGTTTTTCCTTGAACGCGTGATTTTTATCATTCACTGAGTGTTATCCATACTCCGTTGTGGTGTCAAACAGCGTCACGTAAGCTTGACTCACTTCAGATTACAGGCTATTGCACCAATGCCAGTGTCGGTGTTCCGTGCATCGTTTCTGGGTAACAAAATCATATGACACCCCTGATTTGTCTTGAAACGAAACTTTTATTGCCGTCGCTTTTATCGATTACAATTCTCCGTGGTTATTTACAATTCATTTGACAAGAGCGGATTCTATTAACAACTCTGATTGTGAAGGAATACGAATGACCATTTTCACAAGCCTTTCATTGTGATTCCACCCGCTCAAAATGTGTGGTAATTACTTGATCAACGCCCTTAAACAAACCGGTTTACAATAATGCATTTGGCCGGTTTATCAGTCTACCTCAGCTCTCCTCTACACTGACCACATGACCAGTGACTCTGAGAATGTGAAATTATTATCACTCCCTCAGGTAAACGGACGTGTTTAGAATACCATTCGAAAATTGCGTTAGAACTGCTCATAGTGTTATTTTGTTTTGTAACTTGGGGGCAAGAGTTAAAGTTGTTACAGCCTGCGAACTGTTTACCACACACTTGGGGTATGGTGTGTCAAAACACATTGGAGATGAGGAATAACACATTATTGATCATCTCAGCCGAGTTTTGTTTTGATTTATTCATAGGAGCGCCAGCTCCTAATGTAACGGGGCTACATAACTGTCAATGGGATGACCGATTTTCGTTGAAACAGATTTCATTGGTTGTTCCTCATTCGCCCTCGACAGACGAGTTGTATTCTTAGTATAAATTTTGACATCTTGTATATGACAGCGATCAATAAATCAGCAGGTTCAATTGTTCGTTGACGTTATTTTGGTTTCGCCAAGCGCACCAAGCGATCAACCGTCTATCCAGGCTATGGTTCACGGTAATAAGAAGGCATTAAGGAGACCATGGTCCACAACACTTATGCATCCCTGTCTGGTAAGCCACCATCTGTTACTAAAAATACATCATTTTACTCGCTACTAATAATCAACATAAATAATACTGATGGCGGTCTTCGCAATCTGACTCCCACCAACCTCCAATGACATGAATGCCCCTTAAATCGTCGGTCCAGTCCAGTTTTTCTTTGTTCATTTTGATGAGATTCCCGAACACAGCTTCGCTTCAGTTTGCATTCGTCGCAGTTGTTCGACTTCAGCAATAACCCATAACGACATCCGAACGTTCGAGATTATAAGGAGAGCTATGCGAAGCTTCGGTACACAAGGTGGTATCCGTCAGTGAAGCCGTCCTCATCATCCTAATTTAATTCCCTGATCAATGAAATCATGAACCGCAGGCCGGTATGCACTTTGCACATAAATTCGTAAGATCAGATATCGAACGCGCAACTTACAATCAACGGGAAGGCACTCAAAGTTGTAGTGCATTTTACGTACATTGGAACTTTTATCAATTCTGAGTGCAGTGAGACACATGCTCGAATCTGCAAACAATCTGGCCTGGCTAACTTGAGACTTCGACAGCGTCAACGCGGTACACGCCTGAATATCAAGGGACGTGTGAAATTTCACTCTTAATATTATTATTTTTATTAATATTAATTAGGCCACAGTGCACACTGATTTGTCGTACGACTTTGAGACTTTGTTTGTGCGGGCCGATTAACTGAGAATTCGTCGGATGTTTGACAAGCGCTGTCACATGATCAGAGCTCGATTCCGTAACGAGACAGTTAGAAGGCGAATTTTCGGTGGTGCGACATGGGATTTGATTGAAAAACGCAAACCAAACCAGATTTCGAAAGGAGCGCTGTTATCCACACCCATGAGTGTCGGAATTAGAGAGATGACCAATAAGTCAGGCCGCTGGGAGGGTTGAAAGTGATTACGAAACCTACGGATACTATCTCTGCTACTCGCATTACATAATAAGGATCACATGACCTACAGACTGTAGACACCGCAAGGTTTTGCTGCCAAACTATCTCAGCGGCGTTCTTGTTGCCGGTTTTTATCCGGCCTTTTGGCCTTGGTTTCTAGATGTGGCGCTCCTCTGTTTTTCGCTACCCAGTGCTCTCATAGTCCTAAAACACTATCCCATCGTCACCGTTGTTCCCCCCACGTAGGTTGATCAGGGGGCCATATTCGAAAAAACGGCTACCCTAGAACGCTCCAGGTGACACACTAGCTAGAGGAGTGCCACTTCGCACGTGGTGGCTGAGCTAGGTTATCAACCAACATCCCAGCAAATCACCGGCGTGGCGAGCTTAGTTGTTAGAAGTTTTCGGTCCACGGTGCATTTTAGAGTCTGCCACCGAGCGTCGCACGTTCAAAGCTAAAATACTTTTCAGTTCACGATAAGGTGCTACTTGGCGGACACAATGGTGTGTACTTTCCACCACCCATTGTTGTACTATCTACATTTTTAGCCACTGTAGTTAGCTCCAGTTTGGATTATGATTTAAACTCTAATTGAATTCCTGCCTAAATTCCACTGGACTTTTCTTGTGTTTTGCTGCATCTTATCCGTTGATATAGCCCATAGCAGTCAATCAAAACCAGGTTGAAACATACGCTGCCTAAATGCATCCGGTAGTATAGAAGTAGCGAGGATTATGCGAAGTATGTCCCGCTATCAGCTCCGGTTCCGATGGGCTCTTACTCCACCAGATCACCTAAAAGCTTGGTTTGACCAAAACTATTTTCCCCAGGACTAGCGCCTGAGTTCTCCTTCACCGAATCAATATGTTTACTGAACGTTTCGAAGTAGTCATTTCTATCACGGTGGATCGTCTTCAGACTTCTCTGAAAAATGAATCCAGTTAAAAAGTGTGACGTTGCACCCACTTTTTGTGACCATTTGTAATTTTGACCTCTCAAAACATTCTCAGTGAGTCAACCCCCCCCCAAATTTTACTGTGAACTTGGCACTAAAAACCAAAGCGGTTACCAGGCATATAGTGGTCAAACAAATACTTAGCTTTTGAAACATTGCTCGCCTCGTTTAGGCACCAGTCAGTGGAAAACACCATTAGTATGGATGGAAGAAAAACAAGTCGAAGAGTAAGAGGATGCTTTCAGAATCCGAACGTTGTGATAATGCCGACGATATGTGTACCTGTAGATTGTTTGCAGAGATCAGCCCACTCTGACAATGCGGATTCGGATTCGCTGGCCTATGGATTAGCATATGCCAACTCATCTTGAGCGCATAGTTATCTCATACTTGGAAGCAGATGACGATGGGATCAGCTACCACAGCTCTCTTTTCTGAATTTTCTGAAATCTATGCGATTTCGTAGTGTCTTCTGAATGCATCTGAAAAAGTACGTTTTGTACACCAAGACTGTAACAAATTTGCCAAAATTCATTTAACCCTGGATCGCTGACTGTACTGCAATCTGCCCACCGAAAGAATGGAATACAGGAAAACTCGTGACCATCGTCAATTGGATGTGTTGATTCGCTTTCATAATCAAGTCATTTAACAGATATAGATATCAGGAACCTACATTTCGGGGATACTTCATCTGAGTCAGTTTGCGTTCGTGGACCATTTAAGCGAAACGATTCACCGCTGGTGGTCCCACTGAAAGTCCAGATTTCAAATACGTGTTTGCTTCGGAATTATTTATGCTTGTGTGATATAGGCTAATAATACAAATATGTGTCGCACAATTCAACAGTTTACTCGTCCTTGTTGATGTGGGCTCCAGCGGTCAGCGGAGAATTGCCGCCTGCCATTCCAGTTCCACGTGTCATGGTCACTATCCAGGTGCATGTTTTGATGTCCCTGGAGATTACAGTTGCGCAGATCTGCCTGTCAGGACTGCCGACACTTCAAAACTAAAGATTATGCACAGAATCACACGGATATGACCACAGAAGCCAGTCGAATCTCCTAGTACTATTTTTTCAACAAAGATATAGTGAGGGTTACAGTAGCGGCATACATATGTGGGGTGGGATACCCCCGAAAATAAGATGTAAGGGGGCCTTATTTAAAGACTGCTTCGGTGGTCGAAGGTGAGCTGAAGGTCGGTCAAGAAATTAGATGGGGTATGGCAGTCGCGTGTTCCTATCATCAGACTAATTAGGGTCTGTGAAAATCAATTCTGTGTAGGGGGGATCAGGTGGATCAGACCTTATGCCAATAACTTCTGCAAAGTTCACCCACGTCCTCAAAGACATCGTCAACATTGCAGATGAGTGTGAAACACGTTGTTGTTCCCATATGATGTTCCATGACCGGGAACAATTTTATGGTACCACATAGCCATGCGGATTGCCCAAAGGTAAAATTTATCAAAATGATGTTCGATCTTCGGGATACATGCTGACAAGTGGATTTAGGAATACGGGGGTTGGTCATCGCGCAAAATGTTTCAGGTTAGATGCACGGAGTGTCAACGAATCTCGTGAGATAATAGGACAAGTTGATGTTACAGGAGGTGTTATGTGTGAAGTTCATTAGGGGGAACACGCAGTGTGTAACAACTTCTATTTCGGGGAACTACTTTGTGGTTAGTCTTCAGAGTCACTATATTTTCTAGGTCACTGTCTGTGAATCCATCATGAAGGCAGTTTGAATCTCTGAGCAATTACACAAATCCACCTCATATGCGTTCGAACCATCGACTATATAAATGGCCGGTATTAAATTGTTCATGGTTTTTCCCCTACTTGAGGGCCACACGAGGTATTTACGAAGCCACGCGATTCTTTGTCGCCGACGCATTCCTGGGTGAATATGTATATACCAGTCCCAAGCCATCACCGATTGCATCAAAGTGGAAGACTCCACTAGCGGCTTCTTCACTCCGGACGTTCTCGGCTACGTCGGTGAATTTTCCTCAGTCTAGACACGTTTTCATACCCTCGCAGTGTGGCTGGAAGTCTGCAATACTAGTCGTGGGTCATTAAGTGATACTCAATTGAGCATACGTTAACGACCTCATCATTATTTGAGTGAAAATGTTCCGATGGTGCGGGCTAAAATCTACAACATCGCGCTGGGCCTGTGGGACAGATATGTTATTTTTTACATCTCACTGATTTCACACCTGCAGACGTGGCCCGTTATCAAGTTGACTATGTTTATATTTGTAATGCACTACTGATGAGGGTGCTGGAAATTCGTCGACAGCCCACGACCGGTTTCGCCCTTTTTGGTGCTCATCAAATTGGGGCTGTCGTCGGGTTTCCGTCAACCTTATGTTCAACTTGAAACCAAATTCCACGACATTAGTGAACTGCACTCATTTGCAAAGCAATTTGGTTTTTCGAGAGACTCGCTTGGAACCTCACTAATTGTTGATGCTTTCGAGCAACGGAATGTGCTTCACCAGGCCCCTTCATTGCCTTCCTAAAAACGGATTGCTGTTACACCGTTCAAAAGCCGTCGAACGCCTTGATTCCCTTAAGTTGCGTATGGCAGGAAAGCAGAATCCCGTTGATCATTTTTGGCGTTTTCATTTTGGCTTTCCACGGAGCAAATTTTCCAAAACTGCTGCAGTTGTAGATAAGTCAACCAGACACGTCTTTACGGTAGGTTGGGTCAGGTGTGTTAAACAGCTCAACTCAAAATCCCTTGGGCGATTGAGTTGTACAAACTGAATTGGCGTGTTTATGTTGCAAACAAGAGGCGGATGGTGAAATGCAACGTACGGTGTGAACTGCTGAACTTTGGAATTGGCTGTTATTTTCATCCGATATGTTGATAAAGACATCTGTCCCTATGGCCAATCCTCTGAACGTATGCTGAAAATTTTGTGGATTACGTGACGGGCGAAATATTTCTCACATCGGAGGGACTTTGAAAACAGGAATTTATCTTCTTATTTTTCAATACAGAGGTAGCAAAATGAGAACGGTGCCATTTGGTTATCGTATTGTCGAGAGAAATAAACTAATTACAAACACTACTGGTAAATTTGGAATAGCGTATGCTGAAAGCCACGGAACTGAATGATCGCGCAGATTGGCTAACAGTAAACATTAATTAAATTGCTTCACGTAAATACTTAAAGAAGACCCAGACCAGTGTTTTTAATCCTGAAGGATGTTTATACTCAACCATCTCTAGGGCGAATTTAGTTCGTTGCACTAGGTAACTTTTGGGGTGTATATGGATAGGTCAAGTGCCTGCTAAATCCCAACTGCGATGCCTGCTATCACGTGTATGTAAGTGATATCCAGTAATATCCTGCGTCCCGGTGATGGGTGACTTGTTACACGGTTCGGTTTGCGCGTCTCACGTAAAATGCCCATTCGAAAACCTGTTCGGGGAATATATGTGTCTAAAGCCACACGAGGAATCATTGATGATTCTGCTTCAATCACATCTTGTGTGACGTTCGTCACGGAAGTCAGTGCATGTCCGAATTTCGGATCCGTGGAAGAACTACTAGACAGTCGTGATTTACTCTCTGACTGCTTCGGCTGACGCTGGGGAGCGCCAGCTAGAGGAGAGAGACGAATATGGTTTTATTTGGGGGTTGAAGTCAGTAGGCAACAAGATAGGGAAGTCAATCTTTCCCAATTCAAGACAGCGTTGTGCTTGGCCTCCTACTCTTGTTGCTATACATTCATAATTCCGATGATGTGACCAACATTGGATCACCTTTTTCTGTTCGCTGATGATAATGAGACATATTACATATTTGAAGTTAGTGATACACGTTGTACTATTGGTAACATTCAGTCTAATATAAATTATTTATTCCTTTGGTCCTCTAATATGCCTTTATGTCGCCCTTCCCAAATGCCAAGCTCTCTCATCTCGATTCCGAATTTCCCATATTCTTAATGAATTCTTGATTCTTACATTTCCCGTGTTCGGAGACTTGCGTCTTAGGTGTTCACTCGCGTTTATTTTTCTAATATGCGAAGTACAGTCCGGCCAAATTCCAGTAGGCACGACAAAATTATTTTGGCTAAGTGGGGTAACCAATTAAGACTTAGTAAACGTGCAAATGAGATTATTTGTATCTATCAGGAATGCCCGATTC
>NW_008751894.1:462033-478172 GCF_000715545.1 Opisthorchis viverrini | reverse complement strand
CATTTCCCGTGTTCGGAGACTTGCGTCTTAGGTGTTCACTCGCGTTTATTTTTCTAATATGCGAAGTACAGTCCGGCCAAATTCCAGTAGGCACGACAAAATTATTTTGGCTAAGTGGGGTAACCAATTAAGACTTAGTAAACGTGCAAATGAGATTATTTGTATCTATCAGGAATGCCCGATTCCTGAAGGTAACCTTAGTTTTGTCGGAACCAACTAAGACCCTAAACACCATCAAAATCTGAATAGGAAATCCAGCAACCATCCGGGCCAGTCAATCATTCAACCAACTCAGCAAAGTCCAATGTGTCCTCATGCACGCCACAGATGCACGACCGAATATGATTAGCGTTCAGGCATCTCACAGAAGCATTATCGACCACGGTCTGTTGTAATGCAAGAAGGAATACCGAATATAGAGATCCATCTGGTGACAAAAGCACGAGCAATCGTCGTCGCCGAGATATCCGGAATGGGAATGGCTTCAGGCCAACTTGTAAACCTATCGACGCAAGTTAGAAGACACGAACGAACGTTGGATGGGGGAAGTGGACCAACAATGTCCAAGTGAACGTGATCGAATCGGCAGTCTGGTTAGGAGAAGGTGCCAACGGGTGCGTGAGTATGCCGAATGACTTTCGAACGTTGACAAGGCAGACAAGTTTTTGCCCATGAACGGATATCTTTGTTCATATTCGGCCACACGAAACGTTGTGAAATGAGTTTGTTCGTTGCACGTATTCCTGGATGTGCTACATTATGTAGTGGAGTGATGATTTGTCGGGTGATGGCAGTTTGACGGGCTCGTCCTTTTGTAGTTGCGCCATTCGCTGCAGATCGATCGTGGGTGCCGAGTGGAGTGAGTCAATTTCCGGACGAGATAAGGTGTCAGCTACGATGTTGAGATGTCCTGATATATGACGAATGTCACTGGGTGAATTGAGAATATAGTCAAGATGACGTATTTCGCGCGGTGAATATTTATCAGGCTTGGCTAGTAAGGCTGACGTTAACGGCTTGTGATCGGTATAGATGCAAAATTCGCGTCCTTCCAGCAAATGACGGAAATGGCGTATCGATAGGTAAATGGCTAACAATTCTCTACCAAATGTACTGTAACGTGATTCGGTGGGTGATAGTTTATGAGAAAAGAATGCAAGGGGCTGATAAGTACTGTCAATCATTTGTTGTAAAACAGCACCTACGGCGCCGTTGGAGGCGTCCACATTAAGTGATAAGACAGAGTTGGGTTGCAAATAAAATAACTTGAGAGAGTTCGCAAGGGAAGCTTTGACTTGTTCAAAAGCGGAAATAGCAGAATTAGTCAAATGAAACGTCTTTGGGTTTCCGGATAAAAGGTCACTGAGTGGTGCTAACAATGACGCAGCTTTGGGAACAAATCGTCTGTAAAAATTAATCATACCCAAAAAACGTTTAAGTTGCTTAAATGAGGTAGGTAGGGGAAAACTTCGGATAGCATCGAGCTTATCGTCAGTAGGCGCTATACCATCCTGACTAACCGTATGACCCAGAAAATTTAATGCAGATACACCAAAAATACATTTTTGTGTGTTGATAACAACACCATGGTTATGCAGTCTAGCGAATAAAAGACGTAAATGCTCTAGATGTTGTTCCGTGCTATTACTAGCGACTAGAATGTCATCCAAATAAGCGAAAACGAAAGGCAAACCATACAGTACTTGGTCAATGAAACGCTGAAATGTCTGAGCTGCATTTCTCAAACCAAATGGCATGCGTAAAAATTCGAACAAACCAAAAGGTGTAGTGATTGCAGTTTTATGAATGTCATCGGGGTGAATTGGAATATGGTGATAGGCGCGAAGGATATCAATGTGGGAAAATACTGTGCAGCCCGCTAGATTAGATGCAAAATCGTGGATGTGCGGGATGGGGTAACGATCAGGGGTCGTTATATTGTTTAGCGCTCGATAATCGCCGCAAGGTCTCCAATCTGTTGTGGTTTTCTTTGGAACCATGTGGAGCGGCGAAGCCCATACGCTTTTGGACGGCTGAATGATTCCTAACTGAAGCATATGCTGAAATTCCTCTTTAGCAATTTTCAGTTTGTCCGGGTGTAAGCGACGTGGGCGTGAAAAGACTGGAGAACCCTTGGTGTTGATGTGATGTAAAACCCTGTGCTTCGGGTGTGGTTCGTGAAAACTAGGCTTCTGAATATCGGGAAATTCACGAAGCAATTCCTGATATGGTGATTTACCGTTTGTACGAAAAGTCAGTGGGTATATAGATGGGTTTGTCGTAGTATGTCCTCTAACGGAGAGGTTTGTTTCAGAGTCTAGTAAACGCTGTTGTTTGAGATCTACGCATAGATTGAAGTGAGTAAGGAAATCTGCGCCTAATATCGGTTGTTGTATATCAGCGACGATGAAAATCCACTGAAATTCTCTGCGAAGACCGAGGTTGAGGTTCAGTGAATGTTGCCCGTATGTTTTAATTGTTGACCCGTTTGCCGCTGTCAGGGTAAGTGGGGAGGGTGCAACATTCGTATTCAAGAGGGTGACTGGAATTACGCTAATATCGGCGCCAGTGTCGATGAGAAATCGGAGACCTGAATTCTTATCCAATAGAAGGAGACGGCGAGTGATGTAATTGGGGCCTTGGACGGCACTCGCCTTTGCTGTCCGGCCTACTCGTTTCCCATCTGTGAAGTTGATGTGCTAATAGTAGTACGAAACGAGCAAGGTGGTGTGCATTTGCGTGCAGAGCGACCAAATGTTTCATGATACCAACAGTAATTGGATGTATGGTGAGAATGCGACGAGCGTGAACGTGATCGTTTGCGTGCATGATTGTGAAAACTTTTACGAGGGGCACGCTTAACGGATAAAAGGGCAACTTGGCGTGACAAGTTTTCAATTTGCGAGTTCATGAGCGCGAGTTTAGGAGAGTCATCAACTGCGTTTATGCTGGCATAACCAGGTTGAATCTCTAGTATTTTATCCGCTATACTCGCAAGCTGGGACAATTGCACACTGTCAGTATTAGCTGCGAGAATAGATTGCACATGTGTCGGTAGTCTTTTGAGAAAAAGTTGGCGAAGTAGTGCGTCGTCAATCTTTTTATCGCCCAGTATACTATAGAGACGACGTAAGAATTGAGATGGTGTACAGCCATCTAGGGTCTCGCCACTAATCAGCTGTTCGAGTCTTTTACTTTCCGAAAGCGTAGTGCGGGCGATGATTGTATCGCGTAATTGGGTGTAAGGTTTGACGCTGTCTGGGGCCATCAGGATGTCTCGCAGATCTGCCGCTACTTCTGCTGGAAGTATAGCTAACACATGGTAGTACATAGTGTGTTCTTGTGTGATACTTCGCAGAGCGAACTGCGCCTGCACCTGCGTAAACCAAATTCGAGGATCGTGGTGCCAGAAGGGCGGGAGATGAATGGAGGTGGCATTGATGCTGGGAATAACTGGTGTTGCAGTGTCTGACATGATAGTACTGAGGTATGGGCTACAACTTTTGTCGGGCTCACCAAATTGTAGGTGCTATTGTCTTTTTACTCGAAGTAATATCAGAAGGTGAAATAGCACTAACAATAAACAGTTATGTATAGTGGCTACCAGAGACACAAATTACAACTGAATAATGGACAAAAGAAGTATGAGACTTATCGAGTTCTTCGTTTGATAAGTTGTAGCCGATGCAGCCAATGTTTGTGGGACGCCGTTGAATTGAATGGGGTCTTGACCGAGTGTGTTGAAATCTGGCCTGTTCTTTGTCGTTTAATCCAAAACGATTTCGAGCCCAGACTTTTCCTGCACAGTGAGTCGTGCGTCGGCTTGAAATGGTCTGGTCAAGGCGCTGTGTGAACTGACGAGCGTCGGGCTGTGGGATCGTTGTTCCGCATATATATATATATATATATATATATATGTTTATGTTGTGAGTGAGGATGCGCTTGCATTGTTTGTCTTAGGATAAGATTCCAACACTCTTGGTTAGTCGTGGGGCGCATGTTCGTCATAATGCGGACAAGAACGAAACAGCGGGTGTGCATGCGTTGAACAGATTATATGAGTGGATGAAGGTAAACATTAATGAGATAGTAATCGAACTGTGAAAGCGGTTGAAGATAAACGTTGATGGGGTGGTAACCAAACTCTGGTAAAGTGGTCAAAGAGAAACGTTGAAAGGATGGTAACCAAACTCTGGTAAAGTG
The DNA here is from genome assembly GCF_000715545.1 of Opisthorchis viverrini. NCBI lineage: Eukaryota > Metazoa > Platyhelminthes > Trematoda > Opisthorchiida > Opisthorchiidae > Opisthorchis > Opisthorchis viverrini. The sequence continues at coordinate 473,969 of NW_008751894.1, read as the reverse complement.
GTCAAAGAGAAACGTTGAAAGGATGGTAACCAAACTCTGGTAAAGTGGTCAAAGAGAAACGTTGAAAGGATGGTAACCAAACTCTGGTAAAGTGGTCAAAGAGAAACGTTGAAAGGATGGTAACCAAACTCTGGCAAAGTGGTCGAAGATAAACGTTGAGGGGATGGTAACCAACACTATTCATCAGCGTGCCGGGGTTAATGCCACAAAACCCCTTCAAATAGCGCGGGGCCATCGTAAATTTTGCTCCCGCAGGCAAATAAATAAATATATCCAAATCTTCTTTCGGGTAAATGGATAATGACTATGGAAGAGATTCATACAGTCTGGTGTCGGTCCCGTCCCGCACCACGCGCATGAACATCAACTGGACCATGTCGTAAAACGTCAACCGCCGAAACAGATAATTCCAAAGGACTCTTTAACAATCTGATTGTTAGACCAACTGACGCCTACTAAACAACCTCAGCTAAGCATCCGATGAAGTTTCAGAACACTGAACCAATAAAAATTGAAATTTGAGCAGCGTGATTGAGTCGACAGACGACACAAAAATTTTCTACCTGGGTCAGCCACCTGGCTTATTTCTGTTCGCCCTGTGCATCTATCGTGTAATAATGCGTCGGATTTGTGGAGGCGTCTTAATGCGTTCACACGGCCTGAGAATCCGAACGGTTTTGCCTGAATGCGTTCGGTTTCTTAACCGTATGGTTTACGGATTGCTTGTTTGATGGGAAAACACAACCTATGTTTCGTAACCATGGCAAAACACGATAGTGACCAGCAGAAATTCATTTTATTTTGGCAAACTCACAAAAGGCGACGCGTGTCCGTTAGGATCAAACGTTTTGGACGGAGTCAATTAGGGTTTCAGCCATATATATGTCTTTGCATAGCGCCATTAAATGAGTTTGTGCTGGACTACCTCGAAGACCTTGAGGCAGAAAACAGGATCTCAGCTGAGAATAACCAAACGTTCACAACGCATAGGAATGACTGAGGTTCCCACATTTCTAGCACAGGTTTGAAATAATCACAAAGAATGCTTCAAACGATCACGAAAGTGCGTTCACACAGGATTGATCCTAACGTCCACCAACAGAATTCAGCATTTTAGAGCAAGTTGTCATTATGCTAAACAGCGAAGATTGTCAGTTGGGCACACCGACTGTCAAGCGGATGATGGGTCAGTGATTAGTTGGCGAGTATCAGCATATCTGAAATCTGGACATTTCGAAGCGCCTTGTTATAAACTCCCACGATTGATAGCAGAGACCACGCGAAATGTTCCAGTTAAGTAGAAGGTGACTGAAAATCTGTGAACGCTAGGAAACAAAATACATAGTAAAACCATGTCCCGTATTGCTCTTCTTGTGGCTCATAAGGCTGTCGACGTTTCAGATTTTCCGTCAACCTTATGTTCTACTCTAGACCAAATTGTACGGATTCGTTTTGTTGATAATCCACTGAAGTTATGCATGTTAGTCATTCGTACAGGGAATTGTTTACGTTATTTTTCGGTTAACCATCTACCGCCACTAGATCAAATCTTAATAAACCAGACGAACGAGTATAATGTCTGTGCTTCTCATTGGGCTTCGTCTGTACGGAATGGATTTTTGTTTCCACAAACGCCCACACGAGGGAAGAGTACCCAAGATTCTCTGATGTTTCCACTTACAGTTGTGTGAAAATAGTGGTCAGCAAGTTTGTCGTTGAAGTGTGTTCGTAAGTCAGGCATATTTGGAGATTCAATGAATCTCCGGTGAACACTCAAGTGAGAATAAACTGTGCACGAAGACCACACGTGATTCACCGATGATTAGTCCAGTTATCGATTGCCCTGAATGGGCAGAATGGATACAGACTGTCCAAAAGTAAGTTCCTTCCTTCGGTAGTTTGAAAAGGCAAATGGTACATCACATACCGAAAGCTACATAAGCGGAGAGAAGCAACGATGCTGCGATGCCGGTATTGAATATATTGAACGATTTCTGGTATCAAATGTCATATGATACGCTTCTCGGACAGATGTTACGTTAATGAAATTTGTTGACGCGTGCTTGTCCCTGATCAATTTTATATACTGAAATTACACGCAGAATTACTCATTTATGAAAACGTTTAGAAGAACACAGTACCGTCAGTTCAGATTACCGGAACTTGGTAAGTAAAACGTCGCAAGCAGCGTGTATCCGTGACCTTTCAAGCAAACTACTTACAGGTAGAGTCGAACGGCTTTCTCTATCAGTGGCTCCTCTCGTTGGTTAAAAGGGCGGACGGTTTACTGGCGTATTGAGAATAACTAGAGATTGAGTCAACAGACGTTTGAAAGTGGTCGCCAAAGCATTGGAACCACGACACACAGTGAAAGTGAAACAGAGGCATTCGTATTAACTGAAACGAATCGATTAGCTTGGGCTTGTTCGTCTAATGTTTTACCGCACCGATGGTTCCAGCATTCTGTTGAATGAGCGCAAATTTGTTCGGTAAATGTGCCTCAAAATTCTGCGTTTTGATCAACAATTTCAGGCACATTTGCTTGTAAAATCATGCTTCCATATATTCCACTGCAGGGTTTAACTCACAGATCACTCGCCAACAAGGAACCCTCTCGTCAACACTGACCTGCGTCACCCGCAATTAGGTGGTTCAACCTTTCCAGGAACGCCAACGATGCCCGTCATTGGAGCTGGAAAACTGAAGTGAACTGAAGTGAACTGACCTGAACTGAAAGCAGCTGAACTGAACTGAACTGAACTGAACTGAACTGAACTGAACTGAACTGAACTGAACTGAACTGAACTGAACTGAACTGAACTGGATCAAATCTTAATAAACCAGACGAACGAGTATAATGTCTGTGCTTCTCATTGGGCTTCGTCTGTACGGAATGGATTTTTGTTTCCACAAACGCCCACACGAGGGAAGAGTACCCAAGATTCTCTGATGTTTCCACTTACCGTTGTGTGAAAATAGTGGTCAGCAAGTTTGTCGTTGAAGTGTGTTCGTAAGTCAGGCATATTTGGAGATTCAATGAATCTCCGGTGAACACTCAAGTGAGAATAAACTGTGCACGAAGACCACACGTGATTCACCGATGATTAGTCCAGTTATCGATTGCCCTGAATGGGCAGAATGGATACAGACTGTCCAAAAGTAAGTTCCTTCCTTCGGTAGTTTGAAAAGGCAAATGGTGCATCACATACCGAAAGCTACATAAGCGGAGAGAAGCAACGATGCTGCGATGCCGGTATTGAATATATTGAACGATTTCTGGTATCAAATGTCATATGATACGCTTCTCGGACAGATGTTACGTTAATGAAATTTGTTGACGCGTGCTTGTCCCTGATCAATTTTATATACTGAAATTACACGCAGAATTACTCATTTATGAAAACGTTTAGAAGAACACAGTACCGTCAGTTCAGATTACCGGAACTTGGTAAGTAAAACGTCGCAAGCAGCGTGTATCCGTGACCTTTCAAGCAAACTACTTACAGGTAGAGTCGAACGGCTTTCTCTATCAGTGGCTCCTCTCGTTGGTTAAAAGGGCGGACGGTTTACTGGCGTATTGAGAATAACTAGAGATTGAGTCAACAGACGTTTGAAAGTGGTCGCCAAAGCATTGGAACCACGACACACAGTGAAAGTGAAACAGAGGCATTCGTATTAACTGAAACGAATCGATTAGCTTGGGCTTGTTCGTCTAATGTTTTACCGCACCGATGGTTCCAGCATTCTGTTGAATGAGCGCAAATTTGTTCGGTAAATGTGCCTCAAAATTCTGCGTTTTGATCAACAATTTCAGGCACATTTGCTTGTAAAATCATGCTTCCATATATTCCACTGCAGGGTTTAACTCACAGATCACTCGCCAACAAGGAACCCTCTCGTCAACACTGACCTGCGTCACCGCAATTAGGTGGTTCAACCTTTCCAGGAACGCCAACGATGCCCGTCATTGGAGCTGGAAAACTGAAGTGAACTGAAGTGAACTGACCTGAACTGAAAGCAGCTGAACTGAACTGAACTGAACTGAACTGAACTGAACTGAACTGAACTGAACTGAACTGAACTGAACTGAACTGAACTGAACTGAACTGAACTGAACTGAACTGAACTGAACTGAACTGAACTGAACTGAACTGAACTGAACTGAACTGAACTGAACTGAACTGAACTGAACTGAACTGAACTGAACTGAACTGAACTGAACTGAACTGAACTGAACTGAACTGAACTGAACTGAACTGAACTGAACTGAACTGAACTGAACTGAACTGAACTGAACTGAACTGAACTGAACTGAACTGAACTGAACTGAACTGAACTGAACTGAACTGAACTGAACTGAACTGAACTGAACTGAACTGAACTGAACTGAACTGAACTGAACTGAACTGAACTGAACTGAACTGAACTGAACTGAACTGAACTGAACTGAACTGAACTGAACTGAACTGAACTGAACTGAACTGAACTGAACTGAACTGAACTGAACTGAACTGAACTGAACTGAACTGAACTGAACTGAACTGAACTGAACTGAACTGAACTGAACTGAACTGAACTGAACTGAACTGAACTGAACTGAACTGAACTGAACTGAACTGAACTGAACTGAACTGAACTGAACTGAACTGAACTGAACTGAACTGAACTGAACTGAACTGAACTGAACTGAACTGAACTGAACTGAACTGAACTGAACTGAACTGAACTGAACTGAACTGAACTGAACTGAACTGAACTGAACTGAACTGAACTGAACTGAACTGAACTGAACTGAACTGAGGCAGCTGCTGCCACTCTTGGTACATTGATATGCACTTTCCAAAGAATAGGAGATTACAATTCATAACATTTCGGATTGGTTAGAATTCCGCACTGCCTAAATCACTTTCTACCTTCCATGAGACGCCATTGTGATAACGAATTAAGATATTAAATGGCTCCGGAAATAGCCCACAAATTGTTGAACTAATGAAAACGATGTTGCAGGATTAAGGTCCATTTTCAGGATCAGAACGATGATGGTAGGGATGTGAGTATTGGATTTGCGCCGAAAGTTCCTACCGTATAGGTCGTTTGCTAGCGATTTTTCTGGACCTAGTTTAGGGACTGAGGCCAGGGGTGAATGCATTTGCTGGTAGTGTATGCAAGTCCGTGTTTTCGTACCTCAGCAGGTCAACTTACCCGCTGAACTGTGAAGCAGTGCGTCCGGAATTGATCGAATACTGCCTGAAAACACATGAGCTCGTCCCTTTTAGACAAGCCATTCGGAGTTGGCTTATGGTGGGTCGCCACGTCCCTGACGATGTCGCGAAACGTTTCCTTGACGATGTGACCAAGCTGAAAGAAGCGAGAAGAACGGTTATGGGGGATTATGGGTGGGCCATGGAAGGCTTCTGGCACATCAAAACGAACCACGTTGGATTATTGGGTAGCACCAAGAAACGACCGCGAAAATACAGAACTGAATACGGTTTATTTGCTCCCATGCATCCGCCAAGCGGTTTCGCGTTCTTGCACCGTTGTGGCCTTAATTAAGCGTCGAGACTTTGAAAACTTATGCGCTTGCAACGGGAGTCTTCTATCTACAGCATTCTGCTGGAACCAAAAAAAAATGGGAAACATTTATTATATACAGGAGCTCTGACAGTGCTGACTGGATGAATAGTCTTTTCAGGCTACTCACTAATGAAAAGAAACCACCTAATACCACTCGGTTTCCAGGGTTATACAAATTGTGGCGGAGATTTAGTCGCCTGGAATTCATCTTGCGGTAAGTAGAACATCACTAAACATTTCATATATATCCTTAAATCTTTAAAACGAAATCTGTACTATCGTGTATTGTTTTATGCCGTAAAGACATGCAACCAATATTCTTGATGTGACAGCGCCTTGTTGCAGAAATAGTTAGCACCTTGATTACAGCAGGTGATATTGGACGGTGGTAAATGCCATGTTCGATCGGAGGGTATAACATGAAATCCACGAATGATTTCAATCGGTGAAACGCTTAACTTTTGGGGTGATAGGCTTTTTACATCACCTCGATTATCACTGGCCATGATACAGGTAGTCATCAGACGCTCCATGTGTTTGATCTATGATTCGCTCGCTCCGATTTGTTTATGTAGATTGACCACTGTTCATCTATCTAACTGTCTGTTTATCTATCTATCTATCTATCTATCTATACATATATCCCTTTATCCATCTATCTGTCTATCTATGTATTTATTTATCAATCAATCAATTTATCGATCAATCATCAATCAAAAGGAAACGTTTTAATTGAAGTTATTGGGGCAGTCCTAAATTAGAGCTTTCTGTAGTTAGTAAGCGGCATTTCCGGTTTTTCTGCCTCTGAAGTGGGAACTTATTAGAGTGTCTTTGGACTATGGAGTGGTCACTTTGTTCTTGGAACAAGTGTCAAACATGAAGCTCAGCACCTGCTGGTATTGTCTCGTTATTCCGGTGCATGGGCAGATCATATTGATCCTGAAGTTTTCCAACTGGAGTATTTCCTATCGCCTGAAATATACAATAAACGGACAACTATCAGTGTATTATCAACCAATATGGCACCCTCGTCCATACAACCTGCAAACGCAGCTTTACACCTTAGTACTCAGGTGTTTGCGTTAAAATATGCGATTGATCAATGAACACTTATTCCGAAACCGTTTAGCAAACATCAGTTTATAGGTTTGATGTCCACCGAATCAATTAAGTTTGCTGGTTCAGTTCCATGACGAAGTTCAAACCTATATTGACTAAATTTCTGGGAATCGGATCAAAGCTCAGTGTCTTACGTGTCGACGGGTATTTCGAATGTGCGCCTGGTTGAGTATATGTCTGAAGCACGTAACGCAACTAGCTAGTTCATTAGGGCGTCGTCACATAGTACAGTTTAAACTTGAATCACATCACGATGAGTCCGGGACGTGCTTTTATCGATCGTCTGTACCTATGTTATTTTACACTTCCAATTATTGCTGCATAGCAAAAAGTTCTCAGTGCAGTGTGATTGGCATAGCGCATTTAGACAGCACAAAGCGTCACACATCGTTCAATCACGGAAAACCACATCACCTGACCAATTATTGCCTGGCTCGTTGGGTTTCAACTCTTCGGGTGTAAGTTTCAGTCTTCGCGTAAATTCATTCTTCCTCCGAGTTACATGTGGCTGATTCATAAAGATTTGACCTCCGTTTGTAACAAAGCACAGGAAAGTACGTAGCATAAAGTACCAAGGCAACCGTTTGGTTGTCCGGAAAAAGACACCAGCTAAGCTTGGATATTCAGATGCCTGGACTTGCAACCTTGCTGAACTTCGTCTATGGAATCTGAAATCCCAATCAGCTATTTTCGAACTTGACCGCCACATTTTAACGATAATGAAATGCAACTGTCATCTCATTTTCATAACAGTTTGGTTTCCCACAAGCAACTCTACTGAATTTCTCCGTGACAGCGTGTGACTCACCATCTCACCGTGATTCATCACGTGACAATGTGCTGTCCTTTTACTCACATCCTCGTACTGTTGATCCAGTGTACGCGTTTTCAAGCCATGTTGCTCGCGAGGGAGAGATAATGACAAAGGGAGGATAGGTGAAGTATGCGGATTTGCTTACGCAATTTGAAGATTGATTCAATGTAGGCAAAACCGGAAAACTCTCACTAGAATTAAGACAACCGAGGTATGGGACGACACATATTACTGGTAAATTAGCAAGCACTCCGATGTTGCAGGACGACACATCTTAGGGATTCGATGGTCTATGGTAATGATCACCGCCATCATCATCATGATAATCAAGAGCTACATCGGAGGAAAATACTGATACTCAACTGTCGTACACGCATTCCAATTTATTTGTAGTAGAAAAAGGAAGGATGATGGAACATGAATGGAAACAGCATGAAACAGCATGGACGCTGATGACAACTCTGTGTTGCCACATCATTCGGTGTCTAGCCAAGCACTGGGAGGGCAAAGTTGACCCCATTCGGAAAGGCAAAAAACACCAACGGCATTCAAACTTTTCATAGAATCCTAAACTCCCTTTCGTCATGTCAAGTTATGTTCATCTCTAAATTTATGACAATGCGGACTGTGCACGGAAGACAACACACTTCTCGGCTCAGCCAACGTGTGTTGCAAGGGTACACCGTTGGCACCCACACTTGATAGACTCCTTCATAACCCTATGCATACCTTTTCATTCCTCTGCAAAGTCAGAGTTTAGCGTTATCGGAACGATAGTGGGATAGCTTAGATATCAAACTAATGCTATCCTAAATTTGGGGCCACATGTCGGTCGTGATTGCTGAATTCACGTAAATCTTGTTCATGCTTCAAACTCAAATTGGAGATGGCGCCGTTGGTGATGTTTGTGAAAGTGATGAGTAGTCATTTGCGAGCTGAAGTGTCTATCAATGATTTATAACCTGTCTCAAAAGGGCGCCATAACATTGAAGGAAATTACTGCTGGGTAGGTTGCAGGCCAACGGATGCCCACCTCGATGCAAGTTAAACTAAACCGGAGCTGGCTCATCCAGTCTCGTGACACCGTATGTTCGATCCGTATTCGGAGGTTGAATTTTGGGTCGAGTGTACAAGTTCACGTTGGGGGAACCGTTGAAGAGTATGGTGGCGTGTAGGCCACAACCTGCGAAATTTTCACTACCAGAATGATGGCTGGATAGGCGTAAGGATCGACGTGCAAGATGCATGGGGGATAAGATGAGAAACACATCTGCCACACACTTCTGACATACGAGTCCCACAAGCCAAAACAAAATTTTGGGATGAGTTTTCACAAATGTCATTAGTACTTGCTGACTCCAGATACCTGGCCACACCCTAATCGAAAGATTTTTATTTACTAACAGAGTATAGCTAACACATTCGAAATAAACGAACAAGTGGTTTACAGTACCAGTAGGTCTACCACTGGCTCCTGAATACCACCGGATTACGAATCCACAACTGACGAGCTTATCTGCAACAGTCTTGCTAATACTTAAGTATTTCTAGTCTGTGATCCAGGTGTACGCGTATTCGTTCGCTAGACAACTTACAATGTCATTGTCACCACACAAATAAACCAGGATTGTCCAGCTTCCTTGTCTGATGTTGTCACGTAGACTGCAGACAAAAGACGACATAGGTCACCATCAAATATGCGTAAAAGATTGAAACAGATTATTGGCAAACTGATACTGTGGCTCGCAGAAATTATGAAGCTGCATGAAATTTGGAATTGACCCACTTCTCAGAAGGTCCCTGACAACTCGTGATCAGATTTCATGGTTTTCACGCCTCTTGTAACGTATCAGGTAGGCGAAGATCTCGACCTTCCATAGAAACTAATTCTTTCTTGAAATCAGACTGGATGGACTGGCCAAACACTCTCATGGACGAGACAATTCCATGGGTTCGGTTGGGTCAGCTCGTAAAGATAAGATCAGTATGTGAATGTATAATCTGTATTTTTTATTGCATGCAAAAACCTAACATGTTGTTTGAAGAATAAACCTTATAAAATAGCCACGATTCATCCACAATATACAAAGATGGTACCTACCTGCAATTGATTTTGCTGGACAGGGACACCAAAATATCACACGTATTGTGCGGGTTACACAATGATTTCCTTCACCGATATGCAACCAATTCATCAGCAGAAGCAATAGCAGTCATTTAAGGCTGAATGTCGTGTAATCCAAGGCTAAACTGTTGTTTAGTAGAGGCCGGAATTACTCCGTTAGAAGGATCACAAAGAAGATAAAGATGAATCAAGCTTGGAACTTCGGTTTGTTGTACTGGCAAGTGCAGCATTTCAACCACATGTGAAGGACATTCTGAGTGCTATAGCTCAGGATCTGCAAGACAGACGCTACTTACTTCCCATATTTGGAGGAAGAATATTTCGAAACAAAGAGCCAAAGTAGCATGCCTCCACGGACAGAAACAATTTGTTGTACTTTTCTGAACGCATGTGGGCGAGGATATCGTTCCACTCCAAGGCATGCAGATGTCGCAACACAGGAACGAAAATTCTCGTGAGATGGTGATGGCGCAGGGATAAAAGTATGAACTAAAGATTTCGAACACTATCTCAGCATTTCGACTGTTCTCGTCTTGGTGTTTGTAAGCAAACTTTGTCTCAGCCCTCCTGGAAAAACAGCTACGCACTGACGAGGGTATTCCCGCTGAACGACTATTGATTATTTTAGAAATATTGTTTAACATAATCAGAAGAAGGACACCGTTTGAATGTGCTTGCTTAGTCATCCTATTGAGTACCATGTTTAATGTGTTTTGTACCCCAGTATATGAATGCCGGTATGTCTCGTGCAGTGTTGGTCAGCTATACTGTTGACAGTACTGTAAACCTTCCTTGAAAAGAGCACGCAAAATACAATTATTAGACTGAATAAACTAGCAGTCACAAAGTCAGAAAAAATGAATGGCCGCTTCGAAAGACTGATTTTCTTATCACTCAGATTGCTAGATTCACCGCCGTTTTCAAACATTTGTCCCACTTCTCACTCTATGGAAAGTATTTTGGCCCTAATCAAAATTCGCGAAATTCAGAGCGATTTCCACAGAACTGAACACTTTTAAATGTCAACTCACTACAAACAGACTGTAAGTAGTTCAAAGGGAACACTAATTCACACGACGGTTGGATCTGTTCATTTGAGATGTCACTCAAGGAGTCAGTCATCAGTGGTGTAGATCCCTTCATTGAAGAACGGGTGACGTTGTGTCCTGATTTAGTGCGGACAAATCAGGCTGTCATTTCGCTTCCAGTGGCCGACCGGTTTAATATTTCAACCAATAAGCGCACCGCTGATGAATCCCAATGAGGATGGAACCGCTGTATCTTGCTTCCCGGGTTTTCCACACAGACTGGTTTCCCATAAAGACATACGAAATTATTTTGTACTGCCACTGATTCGCATATTTTCTCTAGAGGTAGAATGGAGTATACTGTTTTGTCAGGAAGATTTTAGCTGACGAGTTCGTCATGAGTGACCGTATACGACCAGCTTCTTTGGCTATGGTAACTACGTTTGCTGAGATGTCTAAGTGGATCGACCGCGAAATCATGTGAGTTGAGCGACCTAATCATAGTGAAACTAAATATTGACGCTAACATTTAAAGCACCTAGACGAAGCCTACTAAACTTGAATTGCTGGAGATATCACTTTTGGGATAGACGTCCGAACCTCGTACCTTGTGTTCCATTTTTCAGTTGATGTGCAGGCCATTTTGATTATTCACTCTCTTTTACAAAGAGTAACTGATTATGCCAACATATGATTTTCTAAGCCTCTCCAAGACCTCCTTCATTTTGATTTCTATTGAAAATTTCCTAAACCTACTTCCTCTGCCACCAAGGTAAGTTTGAAAGCCCCACCATGCCCAGAGTTGAAGATTAACGCGGCGTCCTCTGGACCGGTGTAGGTAGGCAGAATGGTTACGTTGGTCTTGAAGAGGAGATTGTTCGGTGGCGCAACCAGAGCACAGCAAAAACAGCAGAACTAAGATGAAGGCGATATTAACTTTCATTGTTCTGCTCTTTGGAAGGCCACATGAATGCGGGAATGAAAATCGATTTTTGAACGTCCGTTTGTTTATAATTGCACCACGTGGTAGAGTAGCTCCTATGGTTTTGAATTCATGAAGTTGTTTGCATGAAAATATCTACACTACTGAGGGACATATTTTATCAAACGAGAGCCGGCCCTACATTTTGAGCAGTATTATCCAAGAAGCCACGTGTTTTTATATGAAACTGATCTGGATATGTGCTGTTTGCTGGTCTTTGATCAAGAGGGCACCCGTCGGTTTTCTGATCCCGATGATCATCTTGCAAATGTTTCATCACATCACCAAGTG
>NW_008751894.1:450447-457196 GCF_000715545.1 Opisthorchis viverrini | reverse complement strand
GCAGTATTATCCAAGAAGCCACGTGTTTTTATATGAAACTGATCTGGATATGTGCTGTTTGCTGGTCTTTGATCAAGAGGGCACCCGTCGGTTTTCTGATCCCGATGATCATCTTGCAAATGTTTCATCACCAACCGAAGTGACAGCATGAGTAAATGTATGAATCGGCAGTTCCTCAACACCTGTCTGGTATTATGCGGCCGTGACTGGTTGACGAGGGCATAAAGTTTGCGGGCCTAAAATGGTCCACTTCGATGTGCACTGCGCTGTGATTTGCATTCTTTGAATTTGGTACGTTCTTTCAGTAGATTCTGTCAGAGGACCACTTGGTAGTGGTCCGATTGACCGGTGACTGTGTTCTATTTTTTGCGGCCGCCTTCCTCGCATTTGGTAGGCTCCCTATTATACATCAGGTTATATAACTTTATATTGCTCAGTTCGTCCTGAATTTATTTCGGGCTGTCGCCTGATTTTCAGGGTCCTTTTGAATAAATGCTCTTCCTCTGTCAAGTACGGGAGTCTATCGCGTTTGAGACTATTACTTTCACTATCTCAACAAACTGCATGGTTTGGTTAGCTAAGGATTAGAAAGGTTTTTATTCACTTTGCCTGTTAGCTATGCATTAGATCCGCAAATGAACCTGTTTAAGGCAAATAATAAAGCAGATTGCTCCGAACTAAAAGAGAATAAAAAAACGTCGAGCTCACCTTTAATAAATCTTTGTACAACATCAGCCAACTTGCGAAATACAAACAGTTAGACTCGCAATATGGCAAATAATAAAATGTTTTTGAATATGACGAACGGAATATTCTGTCTGAAAAAGTTCCTATACAGAAAGCTGGCTTGCTACAACAGGATATAATATCCGTGACAGGCAGTGAGACCCCCATACTCTAGGCGACAATCAATATATATTTCAACTGACCCATTATTGCTTTGCGGATGAGTTCAGGAATGTGTGTATTTCAAACAGAGTGCTTTGGGAGAGCGAATGCGGGAACTCCGCACTCCGAGCTATTAAAAGGACTGACGAAACCTCAGAGTAAGACTTATATGAACAGCTACCAGACCGCTGTTTCGGAATGGTTGTTGGCTTCAAGTTTCTGATTGCCATTTAGTACGTTCTCGAAGTTATCGTGTATGACATCCTAAAACAGATGAACACGCATGACCAATTTTACCTGCGACAACGGTGTTCTCCATACTCATTCTGTTCAGAGTATCCATCCACTTTCAGCCGAAGAGATAATTGAAATCTAGAATCTGCTCACCATCTTCACACATATTATTTCCACGATGGTCGCTGCATGCTGAAAACTGAAGAATTCGGTTGTTAGTATATTTGCCAAGCCCAGTGTTAGCAGTTGACTTGAACATGGATTACCAGGAATCATTACCTTAGTAGCTAAGTAATAGGATTTTCCGCCACCTTGAAATGAGTACCACTCATCAGCACTCAACTGACTCACAGTGGATGGTCTAATTTGCGATATTTTCTAGCTGGATTTTCTATCCTGGACCCGCTGCTTGGTTTGGTTGGTGCAGCGTTCAAGATATCACAGGACATTTCCTCGGAGAACACTATTCGTGCACTGAGGGTCGCCGTGAATTTTTGTGTGCTTTTTCGACAAGAGCTCTAGGCTGATTAATACACCGCAAGCAGCAGCTTGAACATTATCTCGGGCTGTCTGAGGATTCTCCGTGATATTGTGGCTAATGTTCGTTCAATTGCCTTTACCATTCTGCAATATATTAAAAATGATTAGTCTGTCCTCCGGTTTATATTCTGTTTTGATACGCAGTGTCATTTTACTTGCACTACGTGTTCCACGGTAACCTGATGCAGAAATTCATTTGCACCGACAATCGCACTTATTTTTCCACGCCAGTCAATTTCCACACTCTTGTAGATATCTTCGTGCACGTAGTGATGTAACACTTTGTCTTTAAACGGATTTCCGGAATAAAAGAATGAAAAGTGGCTGTGGGGTTTTGGGAGAAATTGACATGCTGATCGGAAAGAAAAAAGTAATGCTAATAAATCGTGTTGGAAGTTGGTTCCCGGGGTTGTCTTGTCAAGGCGATTTGTGACACATTATGTCACACATTAGATTAACTAATAATCCTTTTGGCAGAAATAAGTAAGTTATCCTTCAATGACCCCGATAGGGTACACGACAAACAAAATGAGAGATGTGGGGTGAAAAGTTAATTCTCTTAGGTAAATTCATATTGAAACACAACCATTATTGGAGTTTGTGAGCATCCCTTTATCCATTGCCCTTAAATGAAATTTGATCGGGCAATGAACGACCTACGGATTTTAGAACATGCAGGCGAGATCAAACATTCTGTCTTCAGAAGGTTTCTTCTACTTATGCTGCCAATCGACTGTAACACAAAATGTTAAACTTACGAGAGTGTCTGCTCAATATTCGCTCAAACGACGAAAACAGCGCGATTAGCTTCACACCACTGAAAAATTAAACAAGGACTTATGTTTGTCATCATCACCAGCAAAGATAAAACACGATGGCTGCAATTTGACCTGGCATCGATTGTGCTGATAGTATCGCGGTTCTGTGGTGCTCACAATTATGGAAAGCCATGAACGAAGAGAAAATTGATTACAGGTCTCACGTGATGCACACAAATTCGTAATCATCTCCACCCAGAGTTTGTTCATTATTTACACCTACGAGAAATATGGCTCAAAATAAGACGTTTTAAAGTCAGCAAACGAGACGCGTTTTGAATATTGTAGATGCCATCGTATAGGAAAACTTATTCGTGATATTCACTTGTGATTGTTTGCTATATCGTCATAGGCGAAGGTAATTACATCCTCCAATGGAACGTTGTTTTACGCACGAATTGATACGCGTGGAAAACGGCAGCCTGAATGAGAACACAAATGAAACCCGAATCAAGGAAACCGGGCAGGGTGAGACACGGAGGACAAAGAATGCAAGCGGGGTTTTAGGATAATCCCTACTTGGTGGAGCATCAGTTATCCCAGCAGTATTGGGATGCATTTCTCTGACAACAGGGAGCATGATTCTATTCCGGAAGGACTTGTGTATACCACAGTTCCACATTCAGTAATGTGTCCGAACAACGACCATCTCAACGAAGTTGTACAATATTGGTATCCCTTGACCTGGAAAATACGTCCGAATGTGTAAATCGCTTGCGTACTAGATAAATAGTCACATTGCGGTGAAACTAAGCGCAACACAATACTACCTACTGAATCTCAGTAATGGATATTCATTATGTGTAACATTTTCGATGAAATCCCCAGAAACTACCAAGTAAATGATGCTTCAGTGGACGAACGACGGTGGTCAGTGGCGGTCCACGTGTTTATTCCAAATGCGCGCATACCAATTTGTATAGAATTACTTGTTTAGTCAGTTTTACAACGCAAAGTGTCCGATTCGGTTCCGAAAAATAAGAAATAGGTAAATTATTGTGTGTCAATCATTACTATACGCCATATGAGTGAATGCATCCGCCATTAATGGAACAAGGTTGGTCATCACTTCGTCAACTACGACCAAAAATTGACCACGGAAAACCTCCTCGCTATTCGAAGATATGTAGAAATATTCTAGAGCAAAACAACCACTGAAGGAGCCACGTGGATTGTTCCGGTTCGGTTGGTGCCAATATAGTCACTCGAAAAAATTGACCAAACCTCCTCGCTATTCGAAGATATGTAGAAATATTCTAGAGCAAAACAACCACTGAAGGAGCCACGTGGATTGTTCCGGTCCGGTTGGTGCCAATATAGTCACTCGAACTAAAAAGCTACCGTTTCTGGGTCTATCAGAGAGAGGTTGGACCTCACAGTGGCCTGACGGTTTGCGCATCTCAATTGCCCAATAAGCGGAGAATACATGACACTCAGAGTCCTTCCCCTACCAGATTGGTCTATGGGTAGAAGTCCTCCAAGTTGGGATTTGGACATACTCCCTATGAAGAAGGCTTAAGTATTTAGGCTTCTCTGAATGTCTGCATAGTCCATCACCAATTCGGGAACGCGCAAGTGTAACTGGGCTTTCGGGATGAATACCTTAATCGCGAACACTAAATGGCGACCTTTCTATGTCCCAGTGCACGGGGTGTCGACCCATACTACTGAGGTCACATGCAAACAGCCTGCTGTCTTTTCCAAGTTACGCTCCGCGTCCAATGGAAGGTGAAGATTATTGAGGTGCTTGTAGAACCGCCTTGTGGTGCTCGCTTACGGGAGCGTGATATTTAATGAATATGCATGACAGCTGAAGACACATTTTGCGAATTTTTGGATTTTGAAAACTATGCGCAACTGAGCGACCACTTTCCTGTCCAATAATTCAGTTGATGTTTGATAACAAACAACTTCGCGATGAAGGACTTTCCTCATTAGGCTGGAAGCATCACAGCCTGGTTTCAAGCATGGATTGCACGCTCACAAATAATCTCATGTCGCGTCTCCCGCGAGTGGTGTCATCTAACTGATGGCATTGTCTGCCCTATGCCGCGGGGCGCGTGATCGAAACAAGGCTACTGATGAATCCTTCCTCGCTTCCCTTTCATATATAGTCAGTATTCTCACTTTTCTCATCCTGGTGGTGGGGATATCCATATAGTTTCATTCTTATAACTAAGAGGTGTTTGCCTCCTATTGTCGTCGGCTGCAACATTCGCGGTCAACTCGGTTGTCCGAGTTGCTTTAAACCCTGTAAAATATTCTTTAGGTTGTCTGTCACTCTTTATTGCATGCGATCTGAAACAAGCTGCACAACATGTTTGTGTGCTGGATTAGCCATCGCCTTCTTCGTAATTAGGATTCAAATTCTCACCACGGTTGCTGAAATGCACAACTTGCGCGTTTTAGCTCGCTGTTATTTGCATGATCCGGAAGCAAGTGTTGCTATTACTAATGATAGCGGCGTGGCTTCCGTTGTGAGCAGAATGTTTCCTGAGCCTAATTCACGAAAAAGTTTGAAGAGAGTCCGAGAACAAGAAGCAGGATTGGAGTCCGGAAAACGTTGTCTGAAACACAGCTTTTAGTCGGAACAACGACATGCGTACAGGAGCTCTTCAATCCTGGCATCCCTTGATTTCGATAATAAAATGTTTGCTACTGTCGTTCTTTTCCACACTGGTGAAATGATAAAATGGCAGCGAATCATACCGGCAATAAAACATTACTAAGTGAATCTTAAAAGTGGGTACAGACACTTTCGACACGTGTGACATTTTCCATGCGATTCTCAGATAGCCCCATGCAAATCAGGCACGATTGGACGAACGGATTTAATCAAAGTGGCGTTCCATATTTTTACCCCAAATTTGGGTTGCTTCATCGTACCAAGTAGTATACAATTATTTGCTCGTATTGAATAGCGGTAGATTAAGTTTTTAGGGACAACAACTAACGCCATTGCTACGTCAGTGGTCTTTTTTGAGATTTCTGACATCTAGTTTGTTCATTAGATCACCTGAGGCTAACGTACTACGGAGTTTGGAAGCGTTTCGCTAACATACTGATGCTGCAAAGAAAGGGTAAATGATTAGTGGTGGCCTGATGAACATGCGACCGTAGGAATACTCTTTTGTGTATGCAAAACACATCCTCTCAAAGTCAGTGATTTCACCCAACATAACGCAACGTAAAACACATGGGTGACGATGTTGATTTCCGACTAACGTGAACCACGGTATACACGTCAGTATTAACCGGTCGATCGGCCACACTCAAGCCAAAATAACTCTGCACGACAAGGAAATGCTGACAAACAAACAAACCACGAAATGTGTGCCTAGTAGTTGTGGCTTCTGTCCACCGCCTTTTCCAAAGAAACAACACATTCATGGAGGAAATTAGGTCGGCCACAACGCTTGGGGGAACATTATTGCGAAGTTCCACATTGGAAACCATTTCATCCGGGCTTTAAAAGAATTTTGAGGCTCAAACCAATGAAAAGCCAAATAAAACCTACTTGGTGTCGATAATTTTCCCAGGTATTCGTACCAGCCTCAAGGACAACCCAGTTCTTTGACGGATTATTGTTAAATAGGGATGACCAATTGTGGACACCGGCGGCTTCCAACCAGGCAATATGGTCGATGCAGAACAAGAATGATATAAGCAGCGTAAAACGATGCATTACGCGCTGGCTTACTTGAAGCCTCATGAAGCTGGAATTTTATACCGTGCGCCTCCTCTGAGTCGAACTTTGCCTCACCCATCTGTGGCGTTAGTGTGAAAAAGCTATCCGCAAAAAATCTAAGAGCAATGTGGTACAAAGTATCTGCCAACCAGGATATTGTCGGCAAAGTTGATCAGCTTGTTCAATGGCTGATCATTTGCGCAAACCTCTCACGTCAGTGTGCGCAGATTGGTGATTTGTGGTATTATTTAGGACAAATGTGGATCAGTTAATCTAGTACCTATTCGCTAATGACAATACTGAGAAGCAGACTGAGTCCGGAAAACGGCTCCAAGCAGCACCTGGCTTGGTTCCATGGAGATATTGATAAGATATTTTGTACTGAAAACTACCTAGTAAATTTTGTTTTTTCAGCAGTTCAGCTTAGAATGTGGCGAATCAATTGGACTCATAACTATTCTAAATCTAGGTATTCACTCTCTGCGAAGACAGATTGTTACATGACGCTTCAGGTTGATATAAATCGGTGACTGCGAACGTCACACGAAGCTTTGAACCGGGGAATTTACTTTTATCTATGG